>NC_091464.1:24117703-24350203 GCF_027789765.1 Dendropsophus ebraccatus
TACACGGGTGGGGGTGGTGGGACACGGGGAAGGGGGCCATTCACAGACATAACATACATTACAAAGTTGCATAACTTTGTAATGTGTGTTATTCTGTGAATAATTGTTTACCGCCGCACTAGCCCTTTAAGCCTCTGAGACCTCAGTGGGCCCCTGCCAGTGTGGGCCCAGGAGCCACTGCCCCCATGCCCCCCCCTAATTTTGCTTATGTCCTTATGCTTTGAATAGAGAACCTGCTCAGCCAGTCAGTGGCTGCAGTGGCGCCCTGCCTCAGTTACTGACTGTCTGAGCGGGTATTCCTGATGTTGCAGGAATGGGAGCTGGAGGAGGCCCTCAGGGGTCCAAAAGCGCTGATGCAATGCAGGGATGGTTAAGTACGTGGAAGCCACTGAAAGAGTGCCTGGCTGTTATTTAAAGCAACTCTGTACCCACAATCTGACCCCCCTCCCCCAAACCGCTTGTACCTTTGGATAGCTGCTTTTAATCCAAGATCTGTCCTGGGGTCCGTTAGGCAGGGGATGAAGTCATTGTTCTAAAAAACTTTTAAACTTGCAGCCCTGTGTCAAATTGGCGTAGCCTAGAATGTGTGTGCCCAAGCCTTGCACCACCTCTCCGTTCCTCCTCCCCACCCTCTTCATCATAAGGAATGGCCTGGACAGGATTTTTCCTATTCATCACCTGTCTGAACACTGCACAGGTGCTGGATCATTAAGGGTCCATTTACACAGAAAGATTATCTGCCAAAGATTTGAAGCCAAAGCCAGAAACAGACTATAATTAGAGATCAGGTCATAAAGGAAAGCCTGAGATTTCTCCTCTTTTAAAATCCATTCCTGGTTTTTGCTTCAAATTTTTGGCAGATAATCTTTCAGATAATCTTTCTGTGTAAATGGACCCTTAGGCACCTGTGCAGTGTTCCCACGAGGAGGGTGGAGAGGAGGGACGGAGAGGCAGCGCAAAGCTTGGGCACACACACTCTAGGCCACGGCAATTTGACACAGGGCTGAAGGTTTAAAAGTTGTTTTTAGGACAATAACTGCATCACCTGCCGAACGGACCCCAGGACAGATCTTGGATTAAAGGCAGCTATCTGACGGTACAAGCAGTTTGGGGGGGACAGATTGTGGTACAGAGTCGCTTTAAAAAAAACTTCTGACATATCATAGCAATATGTCAGCCGTTGTATCGGTCAGGGTCTGGGTGCTGAGACCCCCTCCAATAATTAGAAGGAAGTGGCAGACACGAGCAGCAGCGCATGCTCTGCCTCTGCATCTCCGTCTCACTGTTAAAGTAGCAGTCGACGGAATTGTAATGGAGCCCTATGGAACTTTTTGTAATCACTGTACCAGAAGTTCCATAGGGATCCATTATAATTCTGTCCACTATTACTTTTTTAGCAGTGAGATGGGGAGGAAGAGGCAGAGCATGCTGGCGCACATCTGCCTCTTCGTTCTAATCATCGTCAGGGGTCTCAACACCCAGACCCTGCTCAATATTAACCTCTGACTTGTCAGTTTTTTTAAATGATACATACCCATACCTAGCAGGTATGGAGATTTCCACATTATCTAAATCAGATGCAACCAAAAGTGATGAGACACTGACCTGTGAAGTTACCATCTCCACAGTAAGTTCCATCAGCAATGCACTGGGAGAGAACATTATGGTGCAGGGCAGACAATCGTCATCACTACAAGCTTCCTCAGGCCTGTAAGCCTTACAGACCGGAAGATGATATTGTGCTCTTGTCGCTAGTCATTGTGCAAAAACAGCTTCGAAAACTGGGAACTATTTGTAAAACTGGTATATTCCACCTGATTTGTATACACGTAACACATGTACAGTATCTAGACTTCGTAATGCTCGTGCCCATTTATCTTCACAGAGCTGGAGTCTTGTTGCTGTATTTGTGTAGAATCTTCTCATATATTATGAATGGGTGACCTTTCCCGGCTTAATTAACATGGTTGGAGGAAGTGACAGGGTATTTCAAAGCACAGTTTTTTGCTCCCACTTCAAATGCTACCACAGTTATCCTAATCCTATTTTGTAGTGCCCCATAGAGAATGACGCCATATTGGCAGATCTGGAGTTTTAGGGGGGGGGGGGAGGGGAGCAGTGTATTAAATTCAGTAGTGAATCTCAGGAAAACTCAGTAAATACCAAACACCATTTTATTGTTGGTGAGTGTTAGAACCCATTTTAGTTACATTTTGGGTTAGAATTAATATTATTATTATTATTTATTTATTTATTTTTTATTTAATCTTAATCACATGGAACATTAAATGGAACAGCTCATATCAAATATTTAGCAGACTAGACAGTTGTATTAAAACCTGAAAGCTACTGAAACAATGGGGGGGAATAAATAAAATCCGTGCCCACAGCAACCATTTACAGCTGAGATTTCGTTACGAGCTTTGGCAAAACCAGACAATGTTGCTTTTCACAGATTTTATTTACTCCCCTCAATGGGTTTTAGGATTATTATTACCATCCTTTAGACAGAATGATGCAGTCTCTACAATCATTAAAGCATTACTGTAATTTTTATTTTTTGCAGAAATCAGAAGTATAAGTGATTTTAACAAACTCTATAATAGGTTTTATTAGGCAAAAAAGCCTCTTTCTGTACTCAAAAGGCAATTTCCAAGCCTCCCCCCTCCCTCGCGTCTTATCTGTGCATTATCAGGCAAACCCGTCTTCATTACAAAGAAGCCAGTGAAGACGGGTTCTGCTGTGTCCATTATATCCTATGGAAGGGGGAGGGGCCAAGGGAAATGAGTGAGCAGGAAGAAGAGACATGAAGGTCAGATGTTTGTAGACTGTCTGGCCACTTAAAATTCTAGATTCAGGGGTCAGAAAGGTCAGTGCTTATCTAGTAACTTGCTGAGAGAAAATTACAGGGTGTTGTGCTGTGCAGGACTGCTCTGTGCTCACTCAATCCTCTCAGCCCCTCCTCTCTCCATAGACACATAATGGACACAGAAATCCTGCTTCTTCTGAAGAGAGGAGGGAGCTAGGAAAACAGCTTTTTCAGTACAGAAGGAAACACTTATGGTAAATAAAGCCTTTTACAGAGTTTCTTAAAATCGCTTCTACTATAGATATTTATTGTTTTCAGAAAAATTACCCTGAAATGATAGTAATGCTTTAACTGCATTTTGATGGGAACAAAAACAGGAATTTGTAAGTTAAAGGGGTACCCTGGAGACTAAAAATACATAGCTAATACATAGCTTTAATAAAGGTTTAATACTTTGTAATAAAACTTTATTAAAATAAATGAGTAGTTTGTTATTTAAATGTACACTCCACTGCCACCGTTAGTGTCAAGAACTGCAGGGTTGTCTAAGCCCTACAGTTTCCTCTGCTCTGTTCAAGCTCTGCTCCCATAGTCCCCCCCCCAATGTACAGTATATTCTAATTGCTTTGTGTGGCAGCCTCTGTACAGCGACCAGTGTTTGCTATCACAGCTGGCTCTGTTATGGTTCTAGCTAAGTGAGAGTTGAAAGCAATCACTGCTCACTGTAGAGCGGCTGCCACACACATAGATTGTGCCCATCCGCCTCCTCTTCAGGTACTATATATAAGAATATACCCTGCTCTTTTGCAGCCCTGCAGTTCCTGAGACAGACGTTGGTGGCAACAGAGGGGGCCATGTCGCCTCTTACTGCTGCCAGTCAAGTAAAGTGTATATGTGAACAAAATAATTTTTAAAATAAAGTTATATTACAAAGAACACCTGTGTGTATTATGTGGTCTTCAATTTCATGTATTCAACAATTAGAATGATTCTAGGGATTCCTAAATCTGGATTGTCGATTGAGTTGTTTTTACTCGAAAAGTATGGTCAATTTAGCAAAAATATGGCTGCTAGGGAACACACAGTAAGGACCTTATTAAACGGCCCAATGTTCAGGGTAAGCGAGCTTACAGGGTCTATTAGATGGCTTTGTGATCATACGGCCCTTGCTTTAAAGGATAAAATAGAAAATAATAAAGACGCTTATCTGTCCATGTTCACCTGGCCCAGTGATTGGTTGAGCAACCTGTCATTGCAGAGATATGTTCAGATGTGGTCAGCAGGGAATGCAGAGACAAGCCAGCAGGACATCAGGGGGGCGTGAACAGGTAAGTACACCTTTAACATTTTCTTTACTCTTTCAAATCATTAAACATAGCGATGTGTAGTCAGCGGCAGATTTTTTGACATGTTGAAAGACAACAATCAACAAAAGATGAGCTCCTTGGCTGATTGTTGTCTTTATTACACAAGGCAATATCTGCCTAATTCGGCAAATAATTGCTCTCTGTAATAGGAACCTAAGGGTCCTATAAGACGGCTCGATCATAAGCAGTAAACTGCTAGATCGGCGCTCGTTTACTGAGCAATTAGATGGGCCGACTATTGGGAAGCAAGGGCTGCATGGACATTGTTAGCGAAGTACGTGCATCCCTTGCCTTTAGTATAAAATAATAAAGTAATTACTCACCTTACCAAAATTTCTGGTGTACTTTGGCCTTCTCGGGTGTCCTCGAAGGCCTTCCCGGTGTCTACAGCTCTGCCTTCTCTGTTCTGACAGGCTGCCGGCTGCTCAGCTACGGCCTGTCTTGGCCTGGAGCGACCGGGAGCCTGTGCAGAGAAGGCAGAACTGCAGACACTGGGTAAGGCCTCTGAGGGCAGCAGAGAAGGCCTGAGGACACCAGGGAACATTGTAAGGTGAGTAATTACTTTATTATTCTATACTACAGTCATCAACCATCGGGCGTGCATCACTATTACACGTAGCGATGCACGCCCAATGCCCAATCAGGACCTAAAGAAACAATCAGCCAATGATCGTTGCATTAAAGGGGTAGTGCGGCGCTAAAAAATTATTCACAGAATAACACACATTACAAAGTTATACAACTTTGTAATCTATGTTATGTCTGTGAATCACCCCCTTCCCCTTGTCCCACCACCCCCGCCTGTGTACCCGGAAGTGTGTGGTGCATTATACATTACCTGATCTGTGTCCAGACCGTCCGCCATCTTGTGCCAAACGTCATCTTCGGCTGGCCGGCCGAATCCCTGCCACCGCCCCCCCCTCCGCCACGTCATAACTGTGCTCAGCCGCGATTGGCTGAGCACAGTTATGCTCAGCCAATCGCGGTTGAGCGGCTGATGACGCGGCCCTAAGTGATCAGACTGTTCCTATAAACAGATTTGCCACAAAAGTAAACAAGGGGTGAAGAATCCAGACTACAGAAGGTTTCCAATTACTTTCCTTCTCACAAAGGATGACTAGTCAGGTAAGTATTGATCACAGTCTTAACCCTAAATGGAAGGTAAGTAATTATGTTAGTTAATATATGAAAATTATCTTATTATAAATTTTGCTACAGGGCTACATTGTCTTCATTATATTCATTCCTGATTGAAACCAAGACCCTAATGCTGTAATGCATCAATTCTAACCACTAAATCACTGGTGAGATGTTATCAATAGATCTGTATAAGGTAAGTGTATATATGTTTACCTAGGTATATTTGTTATTCTGGTACACATTTTCAAGGTTATAACGTTTCACAAAAAAAGATATAGGACAGAAATTCTCTTTACCATATATATTTTAGAATAATATTATACAATTCAATTGTCATATTATACTGTTTAACCCTTTAGTGACCAAACCAATTTGTACCTTTTTGCCCAGTTTTCTTAATATTTTTTTCATTACATTCTAATGGCTATACATTTACATTTTTTTCCCATTAAAATAACCATGTAAAGATTTGGAGGGGGGTTGTTTTTTGTGGGAAAGTTGGGAAATCTTAAAGACAAGTTGTTATACCCAAAATAGCTAAAGAACTAAGGACAGTGGCATGCACTTAGGAAAGTATCTGTGTCTTTATTTTGTGATGAGGCTCCACGGCTCCTCTTTTGCATATTTATGTTTCCCAGGGGGCAATGCACCTAGGACTTCACTGCTTTGAGCACTTTCACTAGCAGCCTACAATGTTGTTATTTGGCTGGTCTCTCTGAGATCAGTGATCTGTTTCTTTTATGGCTCTACTAGGCATTGCTCCCACCTAGCCAGAATTCGGCTCCACACAGATGAGGGGCAACACCCCGAAACAGCTGTATGTGGATTGTTATCTGGCCTTGGATCTTCCCTTGTCATTACATTGACTTATAGGGCCACTTAATATGGTGGTTTTCTTACAGGAGCCGCCCCTTGGCTGGGTCCTTCCCCGGAGGGATATCTGGCTAGTCCTGTGTTTCGAGACTCTTTGATGAGGCTCCACGGGCTCTTCTTTTGCATATTCATGTTTCCCAGGGGGCAATGCACCTAGGACTTCACAGCTTTGAGCGTGTTTACTAGCAGCCGGCAGTGTTGTCGTTTGGCTGGTCTCCCTGAGATTAGCGATCTGTTTCTCTTATGGCTCTACTAGGCATTGCTCCCACCTAGCCAGAATTCAGCTCCACGCTGATGAGGGGCAACACCCCGAAACAGCTGTATGTGAATGGTTACCTGGCCTTGGTTTTTCCCTTTTCATTGACTTATAGGGCCGCTTAATATTGGGATTTCCTTACAGGAGCCTCTTCTTGGCTGGGTCCTTCCCGGAGGGATATCTGGCTAGTCCTGTGTTTCGAGACTCTTTCATGAGGCTCCACGGGCTCTTCTTTTGCATATTTTATTTTGTGAAAACACATATTTCTATGTGGTGTTAGAAAACCAAAGAGGCATGGCCTAGGGTATGCGGTGCTCTAGGCTGGCAAGATGTCTCTTATGAAAATCTTTGTTTGCCCTACCTTAAAGGGCTTATCCAGTGAAAATATTTTCCTTTCAAATCAACTGGTGACCGAAAGTTATAAAGATTTGTAATCTTAAGTCTTTCAATGCTTATCAGCTGCTGTATGTCCTGCAGGAAGTGGTGTACTCTTTCCAGTCTGACACAGTGCTCCCAGCTGCTACCTCTGTTTGTGTCAGGATCAGGAACTGTCCGAAACAGGAGAGGTTTTCCATGGTAATTTGCTGCTGCTCTACACAGGTCCTGTCTCGGCCAGAGGTGGCAGCAGAGAGCACTGTTACATAGTTACATAGTTACATAGTTACATAGTTAATACGGTTGAAAAAAGACACATGTCCATCAAGTTCAACCAAGGAGGGGATGGATACAGGGAAGGGGGAGGGGTGATAGGTTCTATACATATGCATTTATATTATTTTGCTCTAAGAACTTGTCTAGGCCAGTTTTGAAGCCCTCTACTGTTTCAGACAGAAAAGAAAACATCAATCCCTGTAGAACATACAGCAGTTGATAAGTATGGGAAGACTTGCGATTTTTAAATAAAAGTTAATTACAAATCTAAGTGATTTTCTGTCACCAGTTGATTTGAAAGAAAAAGATTTTCACTGGACCCCTTACTGTCTTTGTGTGGTATAAATAACATTACAAATGTATTATCTGGGTCAGTATTCTTTCAGTGATACTGAGTTTATGTAGTTTGTTTAAGTTTTAGCAAAACTTTTTCAGAAAAACATTGTGTTGGGGTAATTTTCAGTTACTTGTGACTTTTTGTTCACTGTCTTTTCAATTTTTTGTAGGTGGATTAATAAAATACTGCCATTCTTGCATTTTTTAATTTTTTTTTTTACAGCATTCACCATGCAGAATCAACTATTACTTGGTTTTCTCGTATTGGCTAATACAGATGGTGACAGCCAATGCATACAGCTGGACCTAAGGCATAGCTATATAGCGGCATATACAGGGGCGTAGCTAGGACTCATGGGGCCCCATAGCAAAAAACTGTATGGGGCCCCATAAATCCTGTACGCCCCCCCCCCCCCCGCCAAACACAGCCAATGACGCACATATACACACACAGAGGCACCATTAACATATATACAGATACGCCACTGACATACACACATATATACGCTGTAATGTGATTACACTAGTGCTGATGTATACACCATGAGTAGAGCCCAGCATTAATAGAAGCTGCTGCAGAACATCTTTGGGAGCAACCTGTCAATCACTTGAGACACTACTGACATACACAAACTTACACATATACACCACTGCTACAGACACTGCTGACATACACACATATATATATATATATATATATATATATATATATATATATATATATATATATATATAGCCACAGATACATACACATACTGACATATAAATATATACACAGATACATATATACACACACTGACATATACATATACCCACAGATACATATATACACTCACTGATATATACATATACCCACAGATACATATATACACTCACTGACACACATACACAGCACTTACAGCTCCCAGGCTTCCCCCTCCTCCTCCTGTAGTCCGGGCTGATCTTCACATAGATGTATTGAGGACCTTTGGGTCATGTGACCCAAAGGTCCTTCATCCCTCTCCTGTGCCGTCTGGCAGGTCCTGCTCCTCTGTTCAGCCCACTCACCCGGCACTACAGTGAGGGGGCTGAACAGTGCAGTGGGGGTCCCTCTTCCTCTCTGGACTTCTGGGGGAGTGGGGTACCTACCATGAAGGCAGGGCAGGCTTCCTCGGGCCCCCTTCCTGAAGGGGCCCCATAGCAGTCGCCTTCCCTGCCTTCATTGTAGCTACGCCACTGGGCATATACATATCAGGCCTAGGAGTCTTCAGAAGGCCCCCAGTTGCCATGGAAACCTATTGGCGATCAGTTTATTGGGCTGCTGAAATCTAAGAGCTCCATTACATGCTTGGGTCATAATTTGACAGTGGCATGTAACTGGTTAAAGGGGTTGGCCAGCACCTACCTAACTTCTGCAACCTTTTATAGTAACATGAAGCTTCATAGAATGTCCTCTATAGAATCCATTTTAGCTGTGTCTCACAGCCCCTTGGGGTCCAGATTATTTCCCTTAACATTTCCTGATATCATGCCAAAATTGTGGAGTGGGTGGGGCTTACACAAATGGGCGGGGCTTGATAACCATCCACCCATTTACCCCAATGGCAGAGGACAGGGCTGCATTGCACAGGTGCTGGAGGATGCTAAAGCATGCCTGATCTTTTGGTGGACATCAGAGCTATACAGTGGGGATACATCCATAGGTGAGTATGTCTACAGTAATTTTCCAGAAGACACAGAATAAGGCTAAATTGATGAATACCCTATATTGGTAAGCGCTAAGCCTTTCTGACCTGGGAAGAAAGGTTAATAGGTAAAAGAAAGTGGCCAATCCATTTAAATGTAACAAGGGCCCAGTTATTATATTGCCAGCCTAGAATATACAAAAGAAGAGCCCGTGGAGCCTTATCAAACAGTCTCGAAACACAGGACTAGCCAGATATCCCTCCGGGAAGGACATCTGGCTAGTCCTGTGTTTCGAGACTCTTTAATGAGGCTCCACAGGCTCTTTTGCATATTCATGTTTCCCAGGGGGCAATGCACCTAGGACTTCATTGCATTGAGCGCTTTCACTAGCAGCTGGCAGTGTTGTCGTTTGGCTGCTCTCCCTGAGATCAGCGATCTGTTTCTCTTAAAGCCTAGAATATAGTCTCTTTATTGGAGTCCTGTATCATACAAATAAATCAATCTTTTATGTATTGAGTGGTACCGTGCCCTTTTTCTTTTGTTAACCACATACATGAAAGGGGTACTCCAGTAAAAATCTTTTTCTTTCAAATCAATTGGTTTCAGCCAGTTATATAGATTTGTAATTTATTTCTATTTAAAAATCTTAAGTCTTTCCATACTTATCAGCTGCTGTATGTCCTGCAGGAAATGTTGTTTTCTTTTCAGTCTAATACAGTGCTCTCTGCTGCCACCTCTGTCCGAGACAAGAACAGTCCAGAGCAGCAGAAAATCCCTATAGAAAATCGCTCCTGCTCTGGACAGTTCCTGTCTGGGACAGAGGCGGCAGCAGAGAGCACTGTGTCAGACTCAAAAGAAAACAACATTTTCTACAGGACATACAGCAGCTGATAAGTAACGGAAGGCTTGATATTTTTCAATAGAAGTCAATTACAAATCAATATAACTTTCTGAAACCAGTTGATTTGAAAGAAACAGATTTTCGCTGGACAACCCCTTTAACCGTAAGTAGGAGTAGAAAACCGCGATCATCAAACTGACTTCCTTTTACAACCTGGTTTTATACATGACTAGAGATACTAAGGGATATTTATTGTTTTTTGTAAATTATCCCGATGTTATCAGCAGAAAGGATACACTCATAAAATTGTAATAAAAAGAAGGAATTAACTTTTCAGCTTTCTTAATGGCTGTGAATAATTCAAGGAAACTTAGCAGGAGATTGTGCTAAATTATACAAACAAGCTGGAAATGTTACCTGGACTGTATTGTATTTCTTTTATTTGGTGCCACTGATGGGGAGATATTAGCCATAAATTACAGTCATAACTAATCTTCCTCGTGTCTGTTTTCTACTATGGTATAATGCCTTTAAATTACATTGTCATGCAGGGCATCAATTTTATTTCCATTACCTTTCTGTTCCTTAGACCTTAGACATAGCGAGCATTGTTTATTTTTACACTAGAGGCATAAATGACTAACTGTATGTGCTCCTTGTGAAGCAAAGCTTGCATATGAAGTATATGCTAATTCAATGCAACCTTAGAGGGTCTGTTTTATTTAGTCCCTCTACCAACCCCTCTAAATTTAGTATAAATGAGATAAATTTACAAGTTCTTTGTTACTTGACTATCTCACAATGAAGTGAAAACTATACTTACTTTTAATCTACAGTACAGTATATAGTGGTTGATTCCACTGGCAAAGAATACTGGGAAGGGAGATAAACAGTAGATAGAATTGTAAGATTTTAAGGAATTTAAAGGGGTACTCCAGAGACAAAAATAGTTTTTTTAATTAACTGCAGAAAGGTATACAGATTTGAAATTACCTCTATTTTAAAAGTTTAAGTATTTAAATACCTATCAGCTGCTGCATGTCCTGCAGGAAGTTGTGTATTCTTTCCAGTCTGACACAGTACTCTCTGCTGCCACCTCTGTCTATGTCAGTAACTGTCCAGATCAGTGGCAAATCCCTATAGAAAACCTCTCCTGCTCTGTCAGTGCCTTACATAGACAAAGGTAGCAGCAGAGAGCACTGTGTGAGACTAAAAAGAATATACCACTACCTGCAGGACATATAGCAGCATAAGATTTAAAGGGGTAGTGCATGTATGTAGTAGGGGTAGTGGGGGTAGTAGGGGTAGTGCATAATGTATGTTATGTTAGTGAATGGCCCCCTTCTCCATGTTTCCCCCCACCCACGCTAGACCCGGAAGTGTAGTGCTCTATACTCATGGCATAACTGTGCTCAGCCAATCGCGGCTGAGCAGCTGATGATGCGGCAGAGGGCGGCCGGCACGAGGGACGGTCGGAGCGGTTGGACCGGCCGAAGACTACAACATTGTCACAAGATGGCGGACGGGGGTCGACACGGATCAGGTGAGTATAGAGCACTACCCTTCCAGGTCTGGTGTGGGTGGGGGGAAACACGGGGAAGGGGGCCATTCACTAACGTAACATACATTACAAAGTTGTATAACTTTGTAATGTGTGTTATTTAGTGAATAATTGTTGATAGCGACGCACTATCCCTTTAAGCTTTTAAAATAGAAGTAATTTACAAATCTGTATAACTTTCAGACACCAGTACCCCTTTAAATTCTACAAAACACACCAATGTGTGAATTTTACAATTTTTCTACTGTTTGTGTCCCTTCCAGTGATCTTTGGAATCAACTGGAAAAAGTGAGCAGGAGCACATACATGGAGTGCAGAGCAGCAGTGCAGGGAACTGTGGGCTCCTTACACCGCTAACCCCTACACAGACTACCTCCCCATATACTCTGCCAGAATTAGGCTATTGGCAGAGGCACTGTTTATCAAGGGACGCTGGCATGACCCCCCTTGCCCCAACACTTCCATCATAATTATGTATAGCGAAAGTTCCTTTTAAATTTTTGTATTTTGAATTTGGATCAATCCAAAATCTACCTATAAATCCGCTTGTGCTCAATTCGTGGACCAAGTTATTGCTATTTAAGAGTTCTTCAATGTGCAAGTTGATGTCTATGATATATATATATATATATATATATATATATACTTCATGAATAAGAGCAAGTTACAGTAGCAGTCTAGAATAAGATTTAGACTTGGATAATCCTGTCGCATTGTATTTTCCATATAGAACTGTTTGAACAAGGAGAATTCTAAACTTTACAAATGACAGTAATTGGTATTCTTGTTGGAAACCTCTTGCTGCTAAAGCATCGCTGGAAGATGAATACAATGAAATCTGCATAATTATTACCTCAGTCTTTTAAATGAATACAGCTGAAAGGTGTGGAGGATTTTATTACCCTTTTAAGCTATGTAAAATAAAAATCCTGAACATATTTATACAGGTGTAGACTGCGTTCCCCTGGGATCGTGTTCACAAAAGAAAAGTCATTTGTTTTGTTTCCTATCAATTCCCTGAAAGACTCAGTACTTACAGTACACTGCATAAAATGGGGCCAAGTTTATATAGTTTGTACAGTATAGTTGTAGGATATTCAGATTTTAAAAAATGTACAACGTTGATATGTTAACAATAACTTTTTTTTATCAATTATGTTTTTTTTATTTTATGAATTCACCAAAACAAAACATGGATCAAGAAACAGCATCGTGTATAGATCCAGTGACAGCAATAGAGTTGAAAATCACTAAAAGCAGCCCCCCCAACTGCTAAAAAAAACTCCATAAAAATAATGAAGCTCCATTTGCAAATAGTGTAAACCATCCCACCAACGATAAGTAGGCCTCATGCTCGGGATGGGCCTACACTGTACTATGGCTTCTCCATGGCATATAAGAAGCTATGCTCTGGGCATGCAGGATCCATCTTATACTGGCAAAAGTAATAATCATCTGGGTGGGATAGGTGGAGTGAACGGCCGAACAGAGGCAGCCTATTTCCCCATCAGGAACACAGAAAAAAAGACAAATTTGGTCAGCTCTCCTAGAACAGTATTCACACTGGGCAGGAGCACGTTGCTATGGCTGAAACTGCAGAGACACAAAAACACAAGAAAATGCAACAGCTCACCGCAATGGAAAGGTGCAGACCCAATACAGATATGAAAATTATTAAAAGCAGCCCCCCCCAACTGCAAAAAAAAAAAAATCTCCATAAAAAAAAATGAGGCTCCTGCTTACCATTAGCAAATTGGTGTTTTAGGAGTGCTGACCAAATTTGTCTTTTTCCGTGTTCCTTATGGGGGTAGTGGCTGCCTCTTGGTCGTGCACTCCACCCTTCCCACGCAGGTGGTGTAATTACTTTTGCCGGTATAAGACAGATCTTGCATGCTTAGGGCATAGGCCTATTACATGCCATGGAGAGGCCATAGTACAGTGTAGGCCCATCCCGATCATGAGGTCACCTTATAGTTGGTGGGATGGTTCACATTATTTGCAAATGGTAACCAAGAGCCTCATTATTTTAATGGAGATTTTTTATTTAGCAGTTGGGGGGGCTGCTTTTAGTTATTTTCATATCTGTATTGGGTCGGCATCTTACTATGGCGGTGAGCGGTTGCATTTTTTGTTTGTCTGCAGTTTCAGCCATAGCAATGTTGAACGGAGCATCCAATACAATGATGATAGTCAACAACTCAAATAATTCAACATAGATACGGTAACGAAGTGTCGCATTAACATGTACAACAGATGTGGAAAACCAGGTAGTGTGGAGAGGGAAGTCCCAGCACACCTATTCTGCCGATTAATAAGTAATAGCCTCATCACTCTGGGGAGACCCAAGAGAAGAAAAAGAGAGGATAAAGGAAAGGAGATAAGAGGGTAAGAGAAATAATGTGAAAAGCCCAAGGGGGCTAAGAAGGGAAAAAAACAGAAGAGAAGAGGGGGGGTATTCCGAATAGACCACACCCTAACACCAGAGGACATCTACGATACGTACGTCTCATCAGATTGCTGACGAGTGGGGAGAGGGGTGATGTCAATAGAATAATCGTGATGATGTACTGGGAATCCAACCAAGGTTTCCAGACTTTCAGGAACCTATCATGAGTTCTGTTGGACCACCTACTGAGCTCTTCAAATCTACAAATTTGGTTTATCTTGTTCAGCCTATAACAATAACTTTTTTTTTTATAGAGAAGTAAATGAGACAGGCAACAAGAAATTAATATTGAAAATCGAATTTTATTGGATGCAGTCCTCCGGAGTCCTGAAAACCATGTATAAGTCTACAGCTGTATCGATATTTTTAAGGCAGCCTTAGGGCTGCATCCAACTTCTTCATCCACCAGTAATGGTCTTTTTATACCAAAAGATTTGTCGGAAGAAAAAGCAGCGTTTGTTTGCAGTGCCTTTTCACGGCACGACAAATCAAGAGGCCCAGGTTGCACAAATGATCCTTGTATTGTTTGTGCAGCCCAGGAAACTGACAGCACGGATTCCAGGACAGCCACCACACAGCAACCAGGACAGCCATCACGCAAGGACAAGGATAGCCATGAATGCAAGGGAAAGTAAGTTGAGATAAGGTTATGAAACTAAGTGACTTAATACTTCATAAAAGCCTAACTCCTTCTCTATAGGTTGAAGCTAATATGGAAACAAATTACGTCCACAGTTTTCCCACTGGAAAAAAGAGCTTCCAAGAAGACATCTAAAACTGATCACCCTCAAAAGGAAACAACGAAATGCCAAGATATGTCTAGAGAGAGGAGTTGTCATCTGTCTGAGCATAAATAACAGGGAAGGAGAGCATGGGGTTAGAACTCATATAAGCCTTCATAAATGTGTACTGCTGCTATGTTTCATTTCTCTTACCTGTCACAATATATAAACCTTTCATAAGCCAGGCAAATATCAAAAGACTATGTTTTTAGCAGGCATGTTTTGTATACAGAACTATACGATATATATATATATATATATATATATATATATATATATATATATATATATATATATGCACTATGGTGTTTCTTAATGCTTTGCAAATATTACTTAAGATTACATAGTTTCAGCACAATAACATCATTCATACAGAATATTCTTTATTGCAGGTTATAAAATGCATTTTGTTCAACATTTAAAAATATAGATAGATAGATAGATAGATAGATAGATAGAGTGAGTATGGGGAAGATTTATCACACTGGTGTAAAGTAGAACTGGCTCAATTTCTCCTAGTGACCAATCAGATTCCATTTTCCATGGAATCCCCATAGAAAACCTCTCCTTCTCTACACAGTTCCTGTCTCGGCCAGAGATGTTAACAGAGAGCACTGTGTCAGATGGAAAATAAAACATTTCCTGCATGACTTACAGCAGCTGATAAGTATGGGAAGACTTGAAATTTTTTAATAGAATTAAATTTCAAATCTATATAATTTTCTGACACCAGAAAAAAAAAAGATTTCGCTGGATAACCCCTTTAAGCTCCATTCACTTCAATGGTTACAAAACCTGCACCCAAACTAGAGTGGTGCTCTCTCTGGAAGAGAGTGGCCAAGTTTTTGTAGTGCTGGATAACCCCTTTAAGCAGGGAAAACCTGAATCCTACATGACCAGAATGTGTAAGTTTAATGTTAGCCCAGGAGAAATAGAGCCTGTCCCATTTTTCAGGTCACTTTATCGTGGTGGGATGGTACACATTATTTGATCAAATGTTATTCTAAGAACCTGTTTGCGTAGAATATTTAGAAAACTGTAGTAATCATCAATGGCTTATCATCAAAGCTTATTTTTCCATGAAGAATTCACATGTCACGTGCACTGCAGGGACAGAGTGTACGGTAGGGTGGCTTCCAGCCACCAGGGGGAGCTCACCACAGTACTCTCATACAGCAAAGCAGGGACAGGGTGTATGGTAGGGTGGCTTCCAGCCACCAGGGGGAGCTCACCACAGCACACTCGTAAAGCAAAGCAGACACAGTGTACGGTATGGTAGCTTCAAGCCACCAGGGGGAGCTCACCACAGCGCACTCGTACAGCACAGCAGGGACAGCTTTATGGCAGCAGGCAACAGGATAATAGCTAAAAAATTTTAGCTCTACATCTAGCAGTAAGAGACAATGGGGATGGCGGCAGGCAATGGGCCTCTTGATGCCTTGCCTGCACATTTACAAAGGACGGCCACAAAAGGGAACATCAAGGTTGGTGGCAGGTGACGACCTTCATGTCCTGCATGCAGCTGCTCTGCAATGGACAGTGAAGGTAGGGGACAACAGTGGCGGGCTAAAAAGAATCACAGCTGCATGCCCTGGTGTTCTGTTTGGTGGGCATGCTTCCAAACAAAGACTCTGCTAGGTCTTACTTTCGGGGGAGGCCTTATATTTAGCAAATCAGCGAAACCTCTACTAGGTCTTATTTTCATTGGATGTCTTATTTTCGAGGGGAACAGGATAGTCATATTTGTTATTTCCACCTTTACTAGGTATGGTTATGTAATGCAATGTAACTGTAATAACTTTCGAAGTAGAAAGGTTAAAATGTGTTTACCAGTAAATACAAATATGTTTATGGAGACAACAGTGCAAAGAGCCATAATTCATACTGTATTTGCATTTGCTTTGGGAGTCATTTATTTGTTGATTCCTGACAGCGGAAGACAAGTCTGATCAAACACTCATCACCGAACATGGCGCAATGTGCATGCTTAACTGCCTAAGCCATCCCATAAAGTGAGAAAAATGTCATATTATACTGCCCATTAAAAGCTTTAATGGCCTACAAGAAATCCTTGCTTCTTGAGGGCTAGAAATTCATTGAAATTTCTGGATGAGTCAAAACAAGATGCAGCAATTTATCATATGCAGATTATAATTGCTTCTGTTTGCTGTGGATCAGACAGCTGAATAAATCTGCTTTTTACAGTGGTCTGTACAATGTATATAGAAAAAAAACAACAACAAAGAAACCATTTTTCATGTTCTTGCTCGTATATTACTGCTGGACGTACTGTAGTACCTTGGTTTAAGAGTAACTTGTTTTAAGAGCGTTTTACAAGAAGAGCTCACAGTTTTTCAAAATTGTAACTTGGTTTAAGAGCATTATGGGAGAGGGAACGGCATGGTCTGCATAAGTGGTCTACAGCTCTGTACCCTAAACCCAGAAAGTCTCCCTCACCTTCCAAATCATATCAGATCCACTTTCTTTTTACTGCATGTTCCCTGCAGTCTGTCAGCCCTTGTGTTGCCCATCCTCTCCATTCATGCTATAATGTGCCTGCACTTACACTCAGCTATACACACTGCTGCTATATTGTGTCTGCACTCACACTCAGCTATACACACTGCTATTATAATGTGCCTGCACTTACACTCAGCCATTCACACTGCTGTAAACGTTTCTGTCACTGTCTTCCTGCACAGCTCTGGGGTTCTCACTTCCTGATTGGTCATGGTGAACCCTTGTCATGCTGACCACACAGACCTCTGACAGCAGCCCTTCTTCTCTATTCTAGCCTGTTGTACTATGCTACTGCATTATGGAGATCTATATATACAAAAAGGTTCACGGAAGAGGGACTAAGTCACCCAAATTTGTATTATAGCCTACTAATTAATTATGGCTATCGGTGTCACTCTTACTCAAATACCAGAAAAACCCACCACAAAGATGAATACAAAAAGGACCATGGGCATAAATTCTGAAGCACTATAAAATTTATTAATCACAGTTATGTTCATAACATGATAGAAATTTCACATAAAATATCATTAAAACGTATTTAAAAAAATAACCAAATACCATATATGTAAAAAGGTAGACCACAACATAAGATAAATGGGTGATAGGAAAAATTAAAATGAACTACAAAGATGTGTCCTGTCTCAAAGTAACCCGCTACTCTAGCAATCGTATGGCATAAGACAGAACACAAAGGATCATAAACCGTATTGTCACTCACCCATCAATCCTATGTGGGTCCCACACGTCCCTACGTACGTTTCACCACACCGGGCTTCTTCAGGGCCTTGTGTTGCCCATCCTCTCCATTCATGCTATAATGTGCCTGCACTTACACTCAGCTATACACACTGCTGCTATATTGTGTCTGCACTCACACTCAGCTATACACACTGCTATTATAATGTGCCTGCACTTACACTCAGCCATTCACACTGCTGTAAACGTTTCTGTCACTGTCTTCCTGCACAGCTCTGGGGTTCTCACTTCCTGATTGGTCATGGTGAACCCTTGTCATGCTGACCACACAGACCTCTGACAGCAGCCCTTCTTCTCTATTCTAGCCTGTTGTACTATGCTACTGCATTATGGAGATCTGCAGTTCCATCCTGTATCTAAAAACTGCTGTTGTTTTTTCATCCTTATACACTTACTATACTTTATACGCCACATGCTGATCGCTATATTGTACAGTAACTACATATTATTCAGAATAAAAAATCATTATTTTTGGGGTGTGGAACCAATTGTCTGCATTTCAATGATTTCTTATGGGTAAATTTGCTTTGGTTTAAGAGTGGATTTGGTTTACAAGTGCGGCCCCAGAACGAATTATGCTCGTAATCCAAGACACCACTGTATTTTAAAAACAAATCCCAACACACAACACAATTCAATAAAAGTCTGCTGGCATTAGAATACAGATGCTTATTAAATCTTACAGGTGTAGCCATACAAAATAATATTTATCCATCTACCCTATATGCCCAAAAGCATGTGGACCCTTCTGCTAATTATTAAGTTTCTACCATACTCATTGCAAGTCATCACAAGTACACAGCCAGGTTTTCTCTATAAGGAGTCTGCAATGGTGACTGTAAGGCAGTATTTTGGTAATTGTAGCACTTGCGGTCACCCAGTATGCCATCACAGTGACACAGTCGGACCTCTGGCCTGAGTACACCTTCCTTATTGACACAACAGTGGAAAGGGTTGTTGTAGCTTTTATAAGAACAGTTGTCTGTATACAGTAGAACATTAGTGCATGTTGCTAAAAAGCAAGAAGCTGTGCCATGGCCCGGGGCACTGGATGTTGGTGTGGCACCAGCTGGTAGACTTTGGTGTTTTGGGGCAACTTTGTCACAGTGGCGAGGAGCGACCGCCTTCTGCGTACACTAGATCGGAAATCACCAAGTAAGGCAGTATTAGTCCTAGGTTTTTGTTTCTGGGTGAAGCTGACTAGTGAAGATTACCTCAATTAGTTGAGCGTAGTGTCAGTAAAGTACTTTGGCTTAGTGCATCTTTGCTTTTCTGGGGATCTGTCCCTCTTCATCTTCTTAGGGGGTGACTGTCCTGACTGAGAAAGATCCACGGTAGTAGACAAGGATTGGTCCTAGACAAGAGTTGGTCATTAGCACTGCATAGTGGAGGTTTAAGTCTCTCTGAGAATACGTCTTGTCCCTTCCCTAGCTAGAACACACCTCAAACTGACTAAAACAGGAAATTCTTATCTCCCCTATATCTGGGTGACAGGAAGCAAAGGGTGAAAGAGAGGGTAGACGTGTAGAGAGGAGGCACATGTAATTGGCTAAACCTTTACACATATTGCAGCTGTGCACTGGGGAGAGTGAGCCATCTAATGGCTGAAGTGGAAATCACAGCTTACAGCACTTGTTAGATGTTACACCCAAGAGAGTTACATTCTGACAGGCGGTTAAAACTTAGTGACCCCTGTACTGGGACACTACAGCTGCATGTGGGGAAAATTAGGTAAATAGGTCTCTCCTCTAGGCCTGGTTCTGACATAATGGAAAACAGTCTGTATAAGTGCTGCTATTGGCAGAGGGAGACATCTAGGAGTAGCTTATAACCTTATTAACTATGTTACTATGTTACTATAATGTATGCCATGATGTAGAGGATTCCCTGAGCCCCACAAACTATTGCATGACATCTATCCTCTCTTACAGCGCTTATTACAAAGTTACAAACTGCGGCTATGTTCACATAGCGTAAGAGACCGGCTGTCCCGTGACTGCAGTACCGGCCGGATGATCTTTCGGGCCACAGTGTTCTGATTCAGGTGCATCCGTGCGTGCCGGTATCAGAACTTTACACTGCAAGCTATGGAGCCAGCGGCCGGATCCTCTTACTCCACAGTGTGCACTGACAGGGCACTGACATGTCAGTTATTGTACGAAAATATTTGTTGTGTGAACATAGCCTGCCTCGGTTACTAACACCAGCAGAAGAACTGTATCTTGGAAGCTTCAGGAAATAGGTTTCTATGGTTGAGCAACTGCACACAGTCCTAATATCATCAAGTGTAATGGTGGTGTAATGTAGTGGTAAGAGATGAACGAATCTTTTAAAAATTAAATTTGCACCATTCGCAAATTTTTACAGCAATCACTGACCAAGGGGCAGTGCTGCGGCCAGTGATTGGCTGAGCAGGCTGTCACTCTCAAGCAGGCTTTCACTCTTGTGAAAGCCTGCTCAGCCAATCACTGGCCGCAGCACTGTCCCATCTCAATCAGCCAGTGATTAGCTGAGTGGGCTGTCACTTTCTGCTCAGCCAATCACTGGCTGACTGAGACGGGACAGTGCAGTGGCCAGTCAGGCTGGCTGTCACTATTGTCTCTTAAGTGACAGCCTGCTTAGCCAATCACTGGCCGCAGCACTGTCCCATCTCAGTCAGCCAGTGATTGGCTGAGTGGGCTGTCACTCTCCACTCGGCCAATTACCTGAGCAGGCTGGAGGTGGCTAAAGACCGCTGGATTTGCTTCGCTCATCTCTAGTAGTAGTCTATCTATATATTATTTTATTATTGCAATGTTCATTTAAACAACACTAGAGTGCTTTTCTGAATGTACATATTATTTTCCCTAATAGGGAACCTGGTATCTTAGATTACCTATAGATTGTTTACCTTACAGCAAAAATGATTACAGCATTTTTTTTCCTCATTATTTTGGTCTTAGACACAGTATTCAGTTATATTTTTACTTTAAAAAGTAACACAATTTTGTAATGATTAGAATGGTTTTCCAAGAAAAGAATATTGATGACCGATCCTGAGAATAATCCATCAATATCAGATTCTTGACATACACACCAATTAACAGTTTAAAAAGGACTGGGTAGTGAGGTGAGGGCAGCGACCGTACAATTGGCCATCAATATTCTTATCTCAGAAAACACCTTTAAGTTCAGACTTAAAAGTAGACTGGGTTTACATTTAAGACAATAGCATAAACCATGTTAATATGTAAATCACTTTGCACGGTTTCCCAAAATATGAGCTGTTGAGAAGATGACTATATTAGGAGTAAAATCTAAAAATTAATTTAAAAAAAGTTATTATAATAACCAAAAAAGACAAATGTAATCATGGGCTCTACTGGAGAACACCCCTTGGTCTGTTTTAAAGGGTTTGTTCAGAATTGTAAATACATGTCCTCCATTGAAATAATCTTACCACCCTCCCAAGGGATTTTCAGATTGGAAAGGGCGACTGGATACCTCAGATGCTCGTCTCAATCCCTTAAAGGGCTTTAATATTGTTTGTAAAACTATGATTTGTAAGATTTATCGAGAAATACATTTAGAAATACTGCATAGGGCTATATAGACATTTAAAGGGGTTATCCAGCACTACAAAATCATGGCCACTTTCTTCCAGAGACAGCCCCGCTTTTGTCTCCAGCTTGGACGGGTTTTGCTGCTCAGTTCCATTGAAATGAATTGAGCTTAAATGCAAACTGCACCTGAACTGGAGACAAGAGTCGTGTTGTCTCTGAAAGAAAGTGGCCATGTTTTTATAGCACTGGATAACCCCTTTAATCTATCTTTCCAAAATGTACAGGCCCAATATCTGAGACATTGCTCTAAATGTCTTCTCCTCCACAGCAATTTATTCCATAATATATGCAAAGGACCTCGACAACTCCCTAGGTTTACATGTTAACGCGTTGGTAGTGGTTATATGCATCCTGAGGTATTTGTTGGACCAAACTCCCTCTACCATGGTTGATATCCAAGCCACTCTCCTGCAACTACTCTATATTGACAATACTGAAGTGCTAAATCATAAGGACACAGCTACAAAAAGTTTACTTTAAAAGTAATGGGACAAGAGGAAAACAGCCTCTTATTGGCCTTTTCAAATTGACAACGTGGTATGATGAGTAGTGTTGAGTGGACTTGGTGAACTGTTTGGGTCGACATTCTAGGAACCCGAACACTTGGCCTTTGACTTACAGCCGCAGAAGAAGTTGGATGCTGCCCTAGGGAGTCCTAGAAAACGTGTTTCCCTGGCAGCCCTGGGTGGCATTTAACTTCTTCAGTTGCCATGAGTCAAAGGCCAAGCGTTCGGGTTAGGAGAATGTTGCCAAACCCAAACAGTTCACCAAGTCCACTCAACACTACTCATCATACCAAGTTGTCAATTTGAAAAGGTCAATAAGGTGGCTCCTTTCCTTTCTTCCCATTACTTTTGAAACAAACGCCATTCACAAAAGTACTTTTTTGTACCTGTGTCCAGTGGCGTAGCGACCGTGGTCTCAGCGGTCGCTGCTGCGACCCGGCCCGCCACGGAGAGGGGTCCGCGGCCCCTCTCCCTGTATCCTCTGCGCCCGCCGCCCCGCTCTCCAGGAAGGCCCCCGGCTGACGTTGGCTCCCTCCTTTCATCCCCTGTGCCCGCCGCTCCGCACTCCCGAACTCGCGGCCGATGCTCCACTACCGGGCGGTGTCCCCGGGATTCCCCTGCAGCACAAGCATCAGAGAGCTGTGTACGCCGGGGCTGTTACTTCCGGGTCAGGTAGCGCTCCCTGACCCGGAAGTAAAAGCCCCCGCGCACACTGACCTTCCTGGTGCGTGTGCTGCAGGGGAATCCCGGGGACACCACCAGGTAGTGGAGCATCGGCCGGGAGTTCGGGAGTGCGGAGCGGCGGGCACAGGGGATGAAAGGAGGGAGCCAGCGTCAGTCGGGGGCCGTCCAACACCGCAGATGAGAAGGGAGCTGCGACGGGGGAACGAGGTTAAAGGTGAGTTGTTGTTGTTGTTCCCCCCCCCCTTTTGTTTTTATCTACTTGACAAGGGGGCATATACAGTGGGGGCATATACATGGGGGCAACATGGTGGGAGCATCTACGTGGGGGGGTAGCATGGGGGGAATGTATACGAAGACAACACAGTGGGGGCATATGCATGGGGGGCAACATAGTGGGGGCATATACATGGGGGGTAACATAGGGGGGATGTATAAGAAGACAACACAGTGGGGGCATATACATGGGGGGTAACATGGGGGGATGTATAAGAAGACAACACAGTGGGGGCATAAACATGGGGGGAATGTATAAGAAGACAACACAGTGGTGGCATATACATGGGGGAATGTATAAGAAGACAACACAGTGGGGGCATATACATGGGGGGGAAAGTATAAGAAGACAACACAGTGGGGGCATATACATGGGGGGGAAAGTATAGGAAGACAACACAGTGGGGGCATCTACAAGGGGGGGAAACATAAGGAAGGCATCTATATGGGGGAAAAGATAAGGGGGACAACACAGAGGGGACCATCTAAAAGGGGGGACTACACTGAGAGGGGCTGTCAAGGAGATAAACATGGGGCCATATATATGGAAGACTGAACAAGGGGCCATCTCTACACAGAGGGGGGCATATACTATAAGGGGGGGGGGGGGTAACAGAGTCAGCCTACCCACTAACTGAGGGTGTAAAGGGGCCAATACAGATGTGCAGTTTGTATAGAGATGAGGATGGTGACAGAGTGAGGAGCCTAATATCTCTGTCTGGCAGATTCTGTGGATTCGTGGCTCGAAGAAGTTCTCATAATGGCCCAGATGGAGAAGATGATGAAAAGGGAAAAACTCCTATCAAAGAAGACGTCCCCTGTGAGTCACCTGATGTAACTGCACTGTAATGTATATGGTGTACAGAACCTGTGTAGAGCTGGGTCTGCCTCTTCTGGATGAGGTGATAGTGATCTGTGTACAGTGGATGTTATTCAGTACCAGCAGTGGTATTAGTCAGTATGTGGTGGTGTTAGTCAGTAGCAGCAGTGGTGGTAGTATTAGTCAGTATTGGTCTCGGTATACTGGATTTGGTCAGTAACAATATGGTGGTGATGGTAGTGGTTGTGGTGTGGCGGTAATATTTGCTCCTTGGTATTTTGGTCAGTATACAGGATTTGGTCAGTAACAGCATGGCGGTAATATGTATGGTGATTATATTTCCATCCTATATACTGGTATTATTGGTAATATCAGTCTTTATCTATCTATCTATCTATCTATCTATCTATCTATCTATCTATCTATCTATCGCATAGCTTGGTCAAGGAAGGGGGGGGGGGCCCAAGTTGAACTCTTGCACCAGGGCCCAAGGGACATTAGCTACGCCCCTGCCTGTGTCCTTATGATTTAGCACTTGTCGTAGGAGAGTGGCTTAGATTTCAGCCATGGTAGGGAAAGTTTGGTCCAACCAATGCCTTAGGATGAATATAGCCACTGCCAACAAGGTAACATTTAAACCCAGAGAGTTGATGAGTAGAGATGAGCGAACCTTGAGCATGCTCGAGTAGATCCGAACCTGTTCTTTCGGCATTTGATTAGCGGTGGCTGCTGAAGTTAGATAAAGCCCTAAGGCTATGTACAAAACATGGATATAGTCATTGGCTGTATCCATGTTTTCCAGAGAACCTTAGAGCTTTATCCAACTTCAGCAGCCACCGCTAATCAAATGCAGAACAATCGGGTTCGGATGGACTCGAGCATGCTCGAGGTTCGCTCATCTCTATTGATGAGGCCCTTTGCATATACTATAGGATGGGTTATGGGTTAGTTTATTGTATTTTAAACTCAATGTTGAATACTCCTTTAGGTTAAGGCCTTGTTTACACAAAGTAAGTTCCGTACTAATCACGTCCGTTGTTGCAATGGCCGCGATTGGTTTGGAACTTACGTAGTGCTGCAGGCCGAGGGAATCCCAACCGGAGTGTATACACATAGGGGAACATTTATGAAGTCCGGTGTTTTTTACACTGGGCTCACAAAGGTCCCCGCAGCTCCGATCGCACGGAGCCAGTCCGTGCGAATAATCTGAAACCTACGCCAGCTCAGAGTTGGCGTAGGTTTCAGTATCATTTCCCCCCCACACACACACACAAAAAATTATAAATGCGGCGCATGCAGAGGCCGCGCCCCCCCCCCAGTGACATGTCAGTTTTCTGCGACCGCTATTCAGTAAATAGCAGCCGCAGAAAATCCTGTCAGTTCACACAATGGAGCGAGCAGCTCCGGCCGCACACATCAGAACTCAGCGGCGCTGAAGATCATCCGGTTGATCTTGTCTGAGACCGGCAGTTCCGTGACCCAGCCGGGTCACGGAACTGCCGGTCTCAGACAACATGTGAACATAGCCTAACTGTTTTTGTTGCCTTTATTGTGATCTAAACACCAGTGGCGGCTAGATTATTAACCAACGGGAGAAGACCAGACAATTGGGACTATATTAAACCCTGTACAGTGTGTTCTTGACATCCATTTGTTCATGTACCCAAATCATTCTGTACAAGTAGGGTCTGTAAATGTATTTCTTTCTCCCAATAAAAAAAAATAAAATGATTAAAAAAAAAATAATAATAATAATAATAATACCACCACATGTTATATGTACTATTGCAGCTCAGCTCCACAGTTTCTGTTATGTGCCAGAGGACCCTGACATAGCAAGCTAGATGAAATTACAAGCTCTGCACTCCTTATCGCTATGGCACTACTATCATATACAGTTTATTCCTAATTAATTATTCATTTGCTGTTAGCAGATTTGCTCTGAAGATCCATATTAAATATGTCGTTCATTTTGCTAATCTGTCAGGATTATTTATTACCCCTTCTGAACGCAGTATGAGAATGAGTATAATGACCGTTGTATCTTTCTGAATGTCAATGATAATTTCGCTAAGCTTAAAAAAAAAAAAAAACATGCCAGGTTTTTTTTCTTTCTATACTGTACATGCTTGACTTGTCATCACGTTTAAAATTGCAAACACACAATTTTACAAAATCCTCTTGAGACTCAAAAAAACGATGAGCCCAGAATTGTCAGAGCATATACTGTGAATTTTTATGTATAGACTGAGCAGGGAAGTCAATCATAAAGCGCACATATGAGACTATAGAATGATGGATATGTAACTGACTGGATGCATGCCTCATGGAAACACCATAAATCAGTGGTGTCACCGCTGCAAGGTTATCAGGGGCCGAGCTTTGCTCCGGTGTTTACAAAGTGATGAAAGTGTAATAATGACATTAATGACGATGAGTGAGGATTCATTGCAAAGTGTGAAGAATAGGACGCATGAACAACAGATTAGTTCTGTTCCGGCTCATACAATGGGAAGGGGAAATGGCAAGGCTGCATATTATCTCTTATTATATATAGGAGATCAAGCATTACATCAAGCAGTTGCTGACAATCATTCACTCAAATATAATACAACACGAAAATGTATTTGCGTATTATGTTTCTTAAGCAAGCTCAGTTTATACACAATGGCAATGAATCTTATGGCCGCACAAAAGATCAAATCAGCCAAGGAGTGGGCATTTCCTCAGATCTCTGGCACTTCTGCACCGGCCGCCCAAGTAAAAGGGCCTTAGGCCGAGACTTCCTGTTTTGTACAGATTATCTCCCAGCAGTGCCCTTCTTAAAGGTGACACCACTATATAGATAGGAGGTACACAGCATAGCTGATGCTCACAACTTAGAGCCGTATTACACATCCCACCCCATAGTGTAAAGCCCCTACTACACGGGGTGATCTCCAGGAGCAATTGAATGCAACCTGTCAGGTCAGCGCACGCTTGCTCCCAGTTCCCTGCTTGCTGCCAGCGCTATTAGACACGCCAACAGCGAGGGGGGGCCCTCCGCAGCTTTATATCATGTCAGGAGCCCATAGGAGATAGCAGCAGTCTGATGTCACCGCTCCTATTACACGGCGCGGCGGCAGCAGATTGTTGCTATCCTAATCATTTGTCTTTCAACATGTTGGAGAACAATGAAAGACAATGATCAGCCCACTTGTAGAATGATATCTGTAATGGTCACTGAGCATGTCTAAAAGCCTTTCTTATTAATCTGCGTGGGACAGGTCCTGTCTATTGTAACTATGGTCTGTGAGGCTTGCTGTAAAGCATATCACTAAATGCTGTTGAAATAGCAGGGATTGAAAGGGAAATTTGGGATAAAATAGGGAGTAGTGTAAATTCAGATTTTTTTTACCGCGACAACCGATTCTGACCCGGCTAGCTGACCCCGCAAATATTGTGTTTGTTTCGTCTTGTCTTGTTTTGTGTTTCACTTATATCAGCGTAGTACCAGTCTTCAGGTTGGAACCGGCCTGCTAAGGAGTCGATCACTCCAAGAGGAAGGGACAGCGGGACAGGTGCCAGTGTTAGGGCTTCACTTGTCCTATGTTCCTGGGTCCCAGCCTGACACTGACACTGTAAACTGAACTAAACTAAAAATCTGCAGAAAATCAGTCTATTGTGCATTTACTCTTACTTGTTATTGAGAGCAGAAAGGCTGGCAAACAAACCATGGCTGCAGGGAAGTAACCCCAGAACAATGAAGGAGCTTTGCTCTAATCGCAATCTACCATACTACATATGTCAAGTTCAATGCTGAAGATCAGTGGTATTCCCGATGCGCTATAGTGTCACTATAGTGGACATGAATTGGCTCAGAGAAATGAAGATAAACAATTTTTTTATTGGGGGTCAACAAGACTCCCAATAAAGAATTTGTTTATCTACATCTCTGAGCCGATTTATGTCCATGACACCACAGTACCGTGGATGCTCCACACTGATCTCTGGGAATACCACTGATCTTCAGCATTAAACATGACTTTATCTATTATCCTACTTCACTTGGCTACTGAATCGGGCAGACCACAGAGTCTATTGGAGCTCACCTTAACTTATCCTATGACCTGAACGTACTCACCCTATGGTACCCTATGTACTCTATTTCTTTGTTTGTAGCCTTACTCTATCTAATATCCCATAATAAGGAATGTAAGTATGTAATGAACAGAATATTATTTACGACACAGCTAAAATTTTTCATCTGCTGAAACCCAGAGATCTAACATTTATTACATTTAGAAAAGACTAAAGAAGGTGAGGAGTTCATGTTTTGTTGCTTTTTTAGAGAAAATTATTGCTTACCAAAATAATTTATGCTAGAGGAAACAAATTGATGGAGTCCGGGGGGGGGCGAAGAAGGAACATCCAGAATAAAGACTTATGGTAATTGTCACATAGGGGAGGGAGAAGAGGTTTGGGCAAAAATAGCTATAAGATTTTCCTTTTATTCTAATAATGGATAAATACAAGAGTAGTAATATGGAGCATCGGGGGGGTTGGTAGAAGGCTGAAAAGGTTTGCTATTTTAGAATTAAGAATTATATGCCAGCCATTGAATGTTTGTTTTTTCAAGACACGTTTAACAAAAGAAAAAAAAAGCACAAAAACCTGGCTGCACAAGAACTGCACTTAGTTTATACATCATCTTCAAGGGGCTTTATTTCAAGGCTTCCTTCACCCATAGTTCATTCTTCTTTTTTGGCTTTCAAAAATCATCATGCATTTCTATACAAACATTTTGTTGGAGACTTTTTGCTATTGACAAATACTGACAAAATCCCCTAGGAAAGATACCACAAAATGCAAGTGTAAAACCACAGCATAAAAATGAACCATATCTTTTTTATCTTTTGATAATTACGGGCTTAAATTATCCTGATAATTATTTGCGGCTGGAATTATTAAAAAACGGATGTTTTTTGGCATCAAAATGATAGTATGCGAACATATCCTTAGATTGCATCTTGTATAATTTAAAGGGATATTCCCATCTTATCGAACATAGTTATATTTGTGTTGCAGGTCAAGCTAAGGCCGCATTCACACGTTTTTTGTTCTGCATGGAACACGGATGTGGAATGCCTGTAACGGATTCCCCCCCCCCCCCCCCGGGCAGCATCTGTGATAAGATGCTGGGAGCGGGGGAACTGTATTATATGTATGCACCGCACTGTAATGAATCAGCCACGCGGCTTTGTCATTACAGCGCTGCACATATGAAGTTCCCCCGCTCCCAGCATCTTATCACAGATGCTGTCCGGGAGGGGTAAATCCATTACAAGCATTCCACATCCGTGTTCCGTGCAGAACATGGAATGTGTGAATGCGGCCTTACTGTTTTCCTCTTTCGTTTGCTTTGGCCCTAGATAAAGTCTACCTTTTTGTCCACTGGGTACTCACTCCTACTTTTTTGTCCCACCTTTTTCATTAAATTTTTCAAATATTCCCCTATTTCCCTGAATTTGTCTCCCCCCGAAATCTAATTGTTTACTTGTAATTTAACTCCCTCCCTCCCACCGATTAACATCGCTGCAGCCCATGCCCGAGACTGCAACAACGTTAGTTAATGTTGCCTGGATGACACAGGCAGAGAAGCTGTGCCGTCTACGGTGGGTCCCAGCTGTCAGTGATAGCCAGGGGCCCACTGCAACTGTCAGCACCCAAGCTGTGCTCAGGTGCTGACAGTTAACCCTATAGATACCGCAGTCAGCACGACCGCAGCATCTATAGGGCTTCTGACAGAGAAGTCTCCCTCTATAAAAGGAAAATTCTCTTTCTGGTAACCATCAGGGCGCTGCGATGTAAGGAGGCCTTCAGGGAAGGGATGGAGGTAAGGCCGGCTTGAGCTTATGATCTCATAAGCCAAAGTCAAAAACTGACCTGAGCATTGATAAATCAATGACCCATGGTCGTGAAAGGCATAGGTTTGCTCACTGTCAGTTTTTATGCAAAGCCACAAATATTGGTGATCACTAAAACTTTCCACCTTAACTTTGATCTTCACAATAAGGGGGGTGGATGTCGGCCCTGCCACCAATTACTCCGCTGGATTCACTAAGAGGCACGCGCCTCCTAGTGAAACAGCCCCCCCCCCTCTTCTTGTCAACATCTGGAAACATTAACAATAGCATCTTCAATGTCATGTATTCAGGAGTTGGTAAAGAAACTGGAAATGACATGAAAGTTGTCGGGTGGGCATAGTGGAGGCAGGCTGAAATGCTGCAAGATATGGTGCATAATGTTATAGACAGATTGTTGGCTTCTCAAAGAAAGTCTTGATTGAAATTGTCTCAGCAGATGAAAACATCCAGGAGCATGTGCCAAAGAGCTGCAAAGGGAGCTTGTCTTCATGCATACCAATTGACTGCAGTACATGATTTGAAAGTTCCCAAAAACAACATTTCTAACTCTTTTGGTCTTCCTCCTAACTTTAGCTTGTGCCCCTTCTCCTTGTGTTTCTTTTTTTCTTTTTATCTTAAAATTGTATATTTTATATCATGTACATTAAATTATAATTCTTGCTGCCAGTTCAGTTTGTTACACTGATTTTTACTCATTTACTCATTTTTATGGAAGAGAGTGATTGTCCCCATTAAAATATTATAACTGTTACTTTAGGATGGACAGATAGAACTCCTATGAGGCCAGTATGGATTAACCAAGGATAAACAAGGACAAATGTTTCCCCCTTTCATGGAGTTAATCTTTAAAAGTCATTGAAAGTTATAGCATATTATTATTAATTTTTGCCATCACTTATGCCAAGTGCTGAGGGGGGTATAGTGTCAGAATGGGATTCTTTGGGTGCATCTGTAAAGAGTCGTCCAATAGCTTTCCCCATGCTAAGCTGCACTGCCACCGCAAAGCTGGGTGGCTCTTCTGTCACCATCCTTCCCTGAACAAAAAAACAAAATTAGGTCAGCTCTCCTAGAACACCATTCACACTAGGCAGGAACACATTGCTATGGCTGAAATTGCAAACACAAAAAAAACGCAGAGAAATGCAACAGCTCACTGCAATGGCAAGATACAGACCTACTACAGACATAAAAAAAGCATCCCCCAACTGCAAAAAAAAATTCCCACAAAAATAATGAGGCTCTTGGTTACCATTTGCAAACAGTGTAATCCACCTCACCACGATAAGGTGGCCTCATGCTCGGGGCAGACCCTACACTGTACTATGGCCTCTCCATGGCGTGTAATATGCCTATGCTGTGGGCATGCAAGATCTATCCTTCCCTGGCCTCACTAGAAAACATTACAGGGCTGTCATTAATGACAGGGATAAGCACAACCCCCCAAGAAGAAGAAGGTGGCCTCTTGTGTCATATGATCAGCACCAACCTCTAAGAAGAAGAAGGTGGCCTCTTGTGTCATATGATCAGCACCAACCTCTAAGAAGAAGAAGGTGGCCTCTTGTGTCAAATGATCAGCACCAACCTCTAAGAAGAAGAAGGTGGCCTCTTGTGTCAAATGATCAGCACCAACCTCTAAGAAGAAGAAGGTGGCCTCTTGTGTCAAATGATCAGCACCAACCTCTAAGAAGAAGGTGGCCTCTTGTGTCATATGATCAGCACCAACCTCTAAGAAGAAGGTGGCCTCTTGTGTCATATGATCAGCACCAACCTCTAAGAAGAAGAAGGTGGCCTCTTGTGTCATATGATCAGCACCAACCTCTAAGAAGAAGGTGGCCTCTTGTATCATATGATCAGCACCAACCTCTAAGAAGAAGGTGGCCTCTTGTATCATATGATCAGCACCAACCTCTAAGAAGAAGAAGGTGGCCTCTTGTGTCATATGATCAGTGCCAACCCCTAAGAAAAAGAAGGCGGCCTCTTGTATCATATGATCAGCACCAACCTCTAAGAAGAAGGTGGCCTCTTGTATCATATGATCAGCACCAACCTCTAAGAAGCAGGGCCGTCTTTCCCATTGGGCAGGGTAGGCGGCTGCCCGGGGGCCTATGACTCATGGGGGGCCCCAGTGGCAGCCACCTACCCCGCAGAAAGGAAGGGAAGCTGATAAGCCACCCTGTGCCCCCCTCTCCCCAGTACATTACAGGGCCGCACTGACGCTGCACACTGCCCCAGCGCTCTCCTCTTCTCACATAAATGAGCTGCAGGGCCGGTCTGTGATGTGGGCGGCTGAAGCTCCCCCCTCCGTTAAGCCCCGCCCCCTGTGGACTGGTCCCATGTTCCTCCTGGCCTGGGACTTCCTGCCCCCAGCAGGCCTTGGGATGGTTATGTGTGGGGCCTCACAGCAGCTGCAGCCTGTGCTGCCATAGCAGGGGATCAGCAGTGTGGAGAGCAGGAGGCTACAGGCTGCTAACCTACAGCTACACAGCGGCCTCCAGCTACAGGGCTTCCTGACCATCCCCCTCCTGTCCTGTGCTCCGCTGCAGGAAATGTCAGGTACCTGGGGCTGTAGATAGCAGGGAGGTCGGGACAGAGAAGAGGGGGGAGTCTGCAGATCTGGGCTGAGAGAAGAACACACACCCCTACCCCTGTTCCCCCATAGCTGCCCCCTCTCCCCCAGGCTGCTTTGCCCCTGTCCACCTGTAGCTGATCTGTACCTCCCAAGCTGCAATGTGCACCCCCTCCCCCCCAGACTGCTGTGTTCTCCCCTTCAGGCTGCTGTACCCCCATACACTTGAGGCTGCTGTACCCCCCCCCCCCCCCAGACTGCATGTATGGCCAGGTTTGCACTATGTAAAAACAAGCCTAACATGTGTAAAGATTATTTTTATATATATATATATATATATATATATATATATATATATCGTTACACATGTTAGGCTTGGTTCCTATTTGTGGTTTTGTTTTGTTTTTTCTGCTCCTGAGCATTGAAGGAGAGGAATGAACCCCCCCCCCCCCCCCACAGATGCTGCAAAACTTCTCCAGACAGAAGGATACACACATACAGAACAATATGCATCCATACAGAACGATGCACACCCATACAGAACCATACAGTACAATATACACTCATACAATACAATATACACCCATACAGAGCCATACAGTACAATATACACCCATACAGAACCATACAGTACAATATACACCCATACAGAGCCATACAGTACAATATACACCCATACAGTACCATACAGTACAATATACACCCATACAGTACAATATACACCCATACAGAACCATACAGTACAATATACACCCATACAGAACCATACAGTACAATACACACCCATACAGAACCATACAGTACAATATACAGTACACCCATACAGAACCATACAGTACAATACACACCCATACAGTACAATATACACCCATACAGAGCCATACAGTACAATATACACCCATACAGAACCATACAGTACAATATACACCCATACAGTACAATATACACCCATACAGAACCATACAGTACAATACACACTCATACAGAACCATACAGTATAATATACACCCATACAGAACCATACAGTACAATATACAGTACACCCATACAGAACCATACAGTACAATATACAGTACACCCATACAGAACCATACAGTACAATACACACCCATACAGTACAATATACACCCATACAGAACCATACAGTACAATATAAACCCATACAGAACCATACAGTACAATATACACCCATACAGAACCATACAGTACAATATACACCCATACAGAACCATACAGTACAATATACAGTACACCCATACAGAACCATACAGTACAATATACACCCATACAGAACCATACAGTACAATATAAACCCATACAGAACCATACAGTACAATATACACCCATACAGAACCATACAGTACAATACACACTCATACAGAACCATACAGTACAATATACACCCATACAGAATCATACAGTACAATACACACCCATACAGAACCATACAGTACAATATACAGTACACCCATACAGAACCATACAGTACAATATACAGTACACCCATACAGAACCATACAGTACAATATACAGTACACCCATACAGAGCCATACAGTACAATATACACCCATACAGAGCCATACAGAACAGTATACATCCATACAGAACCATACAGTACAATATACACCCATACAGAACCATACAGTACAATACACACCCATACAGAACCATACAGTACAATATACACCCATACAGAACCATACAGTACAATACACACCCATACAGAACCATACAGTACAATATACACCCATACAGAACCATACAGTACAATATAAACCCATACAGAACCATACAGTACAATATACACCCATACAGAACCATACAGTACAATACACACTCATACAGAACCATACAGTACAATATACACCCATACAGAATCATACAGTACAATACACACCCATACAGAACCATACAGTACAATATACAGTACACCCATACAGAACCATACAGTACAATATACAGTACACCCATACAGAACCATACAGTACAATATACAGTACACCCATACAGAGCCATACAGTACAATATACACCCATACAGAGCCATACAGAACAGTATACATCCATACAGAACCATACAGTACAATATACACCCATACAGAACCATACAGTACAATACACACCCATACAGAACCATACAGTACAATATACACCCATACAGAACCATACAGTACAATACACACCCATACAGAACCATACAGTACAATATACACCCATACAGAACCATACAGTACAATATACACCCATACAGAACCATACAGTACAATACACACCCATACAGAACCATACAGTACAATATACACCCATACAGAACCATACAGTACAATATACACCCATACAGAACTATACAGTACAATATACACCCACATGGGGCTGCACAGCACAAGGTTGGGGGTAGGGGGGATGCGGGGACTTGATCTTGGGTCGGGGGGCCCAGTTCACAGCTATGCCCAGGGGCCCATCGTTTTGTTAAGACGGCCCTGCTAAGAAGAAGAAGGCGGCCTCTTGTGTCATATGATCAGTACCATCCCTCATGAATAAGGCAGCCTCTTGTGTCATATGATGAGTGACTTTACTAGCACAGCACTTGCTCTCAAGACTATAGGAGAAGCCCATCTAAAGGCACCAACAGAGTACCGTTTAGGTGGTCTCCTGACATACATTCAAAACGTACATCAAGGTGTGGTGCAGGGATTCCAACCCTCCACCCCAGTATGCCTACTTCAGGTAAGTAGCGATGGTCTCTATGTTTTCATTTTGTATAGGTTTTGTGCAATATGGGAATTGTGTATTGTATATAGATTATATTAATTCTGTTTTTCATAGTTATTTTACAATAAGCTGTTGTGTACAGACATACAAGGTTATGAATTGTTGCAGATACAGACAATGACACTACTGACACAATGCTAAAAAGTCTATATAGTCCAAAAACATGTTTGGTGAAGAAAAATAAAAATGGGGTTCTCACTCTTGAGATAGTGGAAACAATCAGTATGACCAATAAGCTATTGTGTACAGACATACAAGGCTATGAATTGTTGCAGATATAGAGCACGGCACTACTAACAAAGTGCTAAATAGTCTATATAGTCCAAAAACATATTTGCTACAAAAAAAAAAAAAAAACATGGTGTGCTCACTATTGAGATAGTGGAAACAATCAGTATGAAAAAAAGAAGAAGAAAATAGAAGTAGAGGGCACTCACTATAAAATTCCTAAATGCTTTATTGAAGATATTTTAAAAACACTGTATCGCGATCCACAGGTGGTAAGAACGCCAGTGCCTTAGGGCCGCGAGACAGCTGCGGATAGCAATATAACGTTTATAAAATATCTTCAATAAATCATTCAAGAATTTTATGGTGAGTGCCCTCTACTTCTATTTTTTTTCTGTAGGGACATACAAGGCTATGTTCCGACAACATTTTTTCTTGTCTGTTTATAATCCCTCCCCCCAAAAAATATATCTTATTGACAACGGTCATGCAAAATTGAAACATTATTCAAATAGGAACGCGCAGTTCCCAACTGAAATATACAATTAGATAAACCAGAAGTGACCTTATTTTAAATTCTCGTACTAGAATGAAATCCTATGTCAAGACTTTAAGAGTCACAGAGACCACCTGAGTTCCAATCATTGTAATTAAAGGTGACCTAAGAAAATTAGAAAATAGTTTATATAATTTTTTTTAAATGAAATCCGTTATTTTGCGATTTGCCCGCACATAAGTGCAATTACAGCTGCTGATGCATTATTCTAGTTCCGGTGGACTCATTGCCCTTTGGGTGTGTCTTCAATTGAAATTTCCATTGAATTTAAAAATAAAGATGGTGAAAGGACGGTGAAAAAAAAAACTGTGTGTGAACTAAATAATAACAATAATAATATAATTTAAAAAAGAAACTAACAAAAAGCCAACTTTTTTTCCTTTTTTTTTTTTTTTAACTTAGTGTGCACATAGCCCATGGGGTATGTATAAATTTAGAACAAGAATAATATGTTAATTCCGTACAGATCAATACTAATGTAACAGAATAATCTGTAATGTTATGTAATATCTGGAATAAGGGTTGAGAAGACATGTTTTTAATTGGGGTAATATATTTTGGGAGCTATTGTCCATGTCTGTAATGTATTGTAAGAATTAATTGTTCAATAGAATTATTGCCATTGATTCTGTATAAGATGGGGAAATGATTGGCTTCAATTATATCTGCTGGGTTTTAAAGGTTTCCTTCATGTTATCATATGGGCCAGCCAGGGAATACGCTAGCATTCTGGTGGGCCAGTAAATGAATGAAACCATTAAGGAGAACAGATGGTACGGTTATATGGGCTAAACATATGGCCTTTAATCCTTATAAAGTTATGTAAGAGTACAATATCTTGCCGCTTATAATTTGGTACTATATAAACTACTACTGCGTTAGGAAAGTGATATCTGTTATTTCAGCTAATACAATATGTAACTTCTGTTTTCACAAACTGTGATGAATGTAAACCAGTTTCTATTGTATTGCATAATAAAGTATATCACTAGAGAGTACTGAGAGTATGAAATATCATTAATCTCCATTTGGTGTTGGGTAAATAAAGTTTATTTTCGATTATGTAAATGTGTCATATGTCTTTCAGAGGTTGCTTTTATTACTTTATCGGCTACCTTATATACAGTTGTCTCAAGTGACTCGACTTCTTGCATTACTCAATATTCCTGTTGCTTCCAGAGATGACCTTCTTTCAATGAAATTCCAGTCTTGAAAAATTGAAAAATTGAATAATGCAGACTTTGCTGGATGTGCGCTTATTTACAAGTGGAAAATAGAACGTATTGTTCAGATCAACCACATAGAGTGACAGAACAGGAACCCATATACCCTTATTGCATAGCTTCAAAATAAGAATTTTTTATTAATCAATGAATAACTAGCCAATATACTCTTTTATAAAAACAGAAAAATATTTGGTAATTTTTTGTTAATATTTGTGATACTATGAATGTCAGCAGTCAGCAAGAAAACTGCAAGATTTCCGGATTATTTTTTCACATATAGTTTAAGTGTCACTGTTGTTATAACTTTAAAAACCTAAATCACAGTAGATGTGATATAAAGCATTTTTGCAATTTCCATTAGTTTTTTTATTTTTTATTTATCATGGAAAACAAGGCACTTCTTCTGTTCTAAATCTTTTTTTTTCAAGCCTAAACACAGGAAGTCCACTGTTTCCCAGGTCATCTGAGCATTCACGGAGAAGGCAGTCACTCTTTGTAACTCAATATACTAGCGGCGACTTCATGTGTTTAGTTTTTTTTTTTTGTTTGTTTGTTTTTTCAACCAGCACTCCTGATCCCGGTTTATCAGCCTTTTAGATGCAGCAAGCAAAACCGACAGCTACATTTAAATGTCTCATTTCCCCCATCCCTGGTGTCTAGTTTGCAGAGGGACTATCCATTCTCCTTACCCGGCCGGACTTCAGCATCGCACTGACACTGATCCTGACTTAGTAATTTATAGATCTGGGCTGCAACAGCCCAGAGTAATATAGCACTGATCTAAGCTATCAGTTCTGTATTAAGTATACTGCACTGATCTCTATGAGAGATCAGTGCAGTAATAATAAAAATCCCCCAGGGGGACTAAAATTTAAAGGGGTTGGGGGGGGTCATTAAAAAAAATTTGCCCCTTGCCTAGTAAAAGTTTAAATCACCCCACTTTCCCCATTTTTATAAATAAAAATGAATAAATAAACAAGCATATTTGGTATTATGGCATATTTTTAAGCCAGGATAACTGTCCCTATGCATGCAATTGATAGTATGCATTGGATTTGGCAAGGTGAATTATTTCACAGCAATATAATATTATATAACACCATGTAATTTTTTTTTTATCCAAGCCATTTATATTCTGGAATGTTGAATAAATATTGTTTCCTTCAGCTAATGTTGCCCATAGTGATATTAGAGTGCTGGAGTATGAGGTTACTGATCATTTCTAAATTTTCCTCTGACAGCCTGCGGGCATAGTAAATTGATTTTTATCTCTAGCAAATGCAACCATCTTCAGAAAGACTGTTAGAGAAACACACCGCACCCAGATGTTATGTCCTTAGGGAAAGAGGGGCAGCTACTGGAATTCAGTTGAATTTCTCAGCTGATAATTCCTTCTTAGATTTCCAGTACTGAACCCATTTCCAAAAAAGTAAAAAAAATAAAAATAAAATAAAAAAAATAAATATATATATATATATATATATATATATATATAATTTCTTTAAATAATGAATTCAAAAAACAATAAAATAATTTAAAAAAATATCTCCTTACCATGCAGAATTATTCAATATACCAGTTTTGCTAATTAAAGCAACTCTGCACACACAATATGACCCCCTAAACCACTTCTACCTTCAGATAGCTGTTGAGGTAGATGAGGCAGGCGTTCAACTTCCCAAAAATTAGGTCTGACACAGCATGGCGGTGAGAACTTAGTGAAGAAGGTAGATGAGGCAGTCGTGGAACCTTCCAAAAATGATGCATGACACAGCATTGCGGTGAGAACTCAGTTAACAAGGTAGATAAGGCAGGCATTCAACCTTCCAAAAATTAGGCCTGACACAGGATGGCGGTGAGAAATCAGTGAACAAGGTAGATGAGGCAGGCATTCAACCTCCCAAAAATTAAAGTGACTCTGTACCCACAATCTGACTCCCCCAAACCACTTGTACTTTCGTATAGCAGCTTTTAATCAAAGATCTGTCCTAGGGTCCGTCCTGCAGGTGATGCAGTTATTGTCCTAAAAAACAACTTTTAAACTAGCAGCCCTGTGCCAAACTGGCGTGGCCTAGAGTGTGTGTGCATTAGGCTGGCACAACCTCTCTGTCCCTCCTCCCCGCCCTCTTCATCATTAGGAATGCCCCAGGCAGGTATTCTCCTATTCACCAGTTGTGTGAACACTGCACATGGGCTGGATCGTTAAGGCTCTTGTGCAGTGTTCACTCCAGAGTAATCGGAGAATACCTCCCAGCAGGCCTGTATTTAGAGTTCATGCTGCCCTAGGAACTTTGCATGCTGAGGCCCCCCCCCCTCCATGCCCCCTCCCCCTCGGCACTGGCAGGTTACATGCAAGGTGTATACCCTGGCACAGCTGGCAGGTCGGCACCCCAGCACCCAGTACTACTGAGCGGCTGTCAGTAGTACTGGGTACTGGGGTGCCACTGTGCTTGATGCCTGGCACTACAACTGCGGGCACTACAACTCCCAGCATATCCTGAATGCTGGGAGTTGTAGTGCCTGCAGCTGTTGTAGTTGGATCCTGGATGCTTTGTGGAGATCAGAATACATAGATCTGTGGGGGCTCAGTGTAGGGAAGTGACCCCAGAACATCACTAATAGGGAATAGGGGTAGATGCTTTTGTTCTATACCCTATTAGTGCTGTTCTAGGATCACTTCCCTACACTGAGCCCCCACAGATCTATGTATTCTGATCTCCCACAAAGCACCCAGTGTATAATGCACCTAGGACCTAACTACAACAGCTGCAGGCACCACAACTCCCAGTATTCAGGATATGCTGGTAGTTGTAGTGCCTGCAGCTGTTGTAGTTGGGTCCTAGTTTAAAAGTTTGCGCTAGTGTACTGTAGTGACCGCGGGGCTGTGTCAGTACACTACCGCAAACAATACACTGACACATTTAGACCCCAATGATACACAGGCTCTGCACACTATAGAAGTGATTACAGTGCAGTTACTATAGACTCACAGGTGACGTCTTCTCCGATTGCCATCACTCACTTTTTGCTTTCTTCTCCATCTGGCACAGCCATCATGAAGACTTCTCCGACCACAACTCATCTGCAGGCGGGCAGCTGGGGGTGGCAGGGAGAGCAGCTGGGGTGACAGGGGGAAGAGGAGCAGCTGGGGTTACAGGGGAAGGGAGGCAGCAGGGGGTGATTGGGAAAGGGAGGCAGCTGGGGGTGACTGGGGCAGGAGAGCAGCTGGGGGTGACTGGGGAAGGGAGGCAGCTGGTGGTGACTGGGGAAGGGAGGCAGCTGGGGTGAAAGGGGGAGGGGGAGAAGCTGGAAAGCAGCTGGGGTGACAGGGGAGGGGGACCAGCTGGGGTGACAGGGGGAGGGGGAGCAGCTGGGGTGACAGGGGGAGCAGCTGGGGAGACAGGGGGAGGGGGAGAAGCTGGGGAACAGGGGGAGCAGCTTGGGCAACAGGGGGAGCAGCTGGGGTGACAGGGAGAATCTGTGGAACAGAGGGAGCAGCTGGGGTGACGGGGAGGGGGAGAAGCTGGGGAACAAGCGGAGCAGCTGGGGTGACTGGGAGAAGCTGGGCAACAGGGGGAGCAGCTGAGGTACAGGGGGAGCAGCTGGGGCGACAGGGGGAGGGGGAGCAGCTAGGGGTGGCTGGGGGAGAAGATGGGATGGCAGGGGGAGATCATCGGGGGGCAGGAAGAGAAGATGGGAGGGCACCTGGGGTGGCAGGGGGAGAAGATTGGGGGGCAGGGGGGTTAGCTGGGATGGCAGTGGAGAAGATGGGGCAGCTGGGGGGCAGGGGGAGGAGATGGGGGCAGCTGGGGGGGCAGGGGGAGGAGATGGGGGGCAGCTTTGGGGGCAGGGGGAGGAGATGGGGGGCAGGGGAAGAAGATGGGAGGGCAGCTGGGGTGGCAGGGGGAGAAGATTGGGGGGCAGCTGGGATGGCAGGGGAAAAGATTGGGGGGGCAGGGGGAGAAGCTGGGGGGCAGATGGAATGGCAGGGGGAGAAGAAGGGGGGCAGCTGGGATGGCAGGGGGAGAAGATATGGGGGGTAACTGGGGGGGCAGGAGGGGGGAAGATGGGAGCGTGGCAGGGGGAGAATATGGGGGGGCAGGAGGGAGAAGATGAGGGGGCAGCTGGGGGGACAGGAGGGGGGGAAGATGGGAGGGTGGCAGGGGGAGAATATGGGGGGCAGGAGGGAGAAGATGTGGGGGGCAGCTGAGGTGACAGGCAGGGGGGTAGGGGGATCAGCCGGGCGACAGGGACGGAGGCAGGCTTGGAATTTCCCCCCTTTGGGTAGCGCGGGGCCGCAGCTTTGAGCTTCCGGTGTGTGTGATACAGAGGCTGCCTGTGTCGGAAGCTCACCCCGGCGCTGCATAAGGGGGGAACTTCCAAGCCTGCCTCCGGGCGCGGACGTCAGCAGCAGGCGGCGGAGGGGGTTAAGAAAAAAATAAATATAAATATATATATATATATATATATATGTGTGTGTCCTGCAGGTGCCGCACCCCGCAGGGCGCCGCCCTAGGCACTGGACCACTGGTGCCTAGTGGCAAATACAGCCTTGCCTTCCAGGGGCATTCCTAATGATGAAGAGGGTGGGGAGGAGGGACGGAGGGGTGGTGCAAGGTTAGTGCAAAGATACTCTAGGCCACGGCCGTTTGGCACAGGGCTTCAAGTTTAAAAGTTGTGTTTTAGGACAATAACTGCATCATCTGCTGAACGGACCCCAGGACAGATCTTGGATTAAAAGCAGCTGTCTGAAGGTACAAGTGAATTGGGGGGGCAGATTGTGGGTACAGAGTCACTTTAAAGGGGTTTTACAAGTTTATTTATGTTTGGTTTATGGAGCTGTACAAATAAGACCCCAGGACAGATCTTGGATTAAAAGCAGCTATCTGACAGTACAAGCGTGATATTTGGTTTGTGGAGCTGTACAAATAAGAAAAAAATAATCAGTACTCCATGGAGCTGGCATTCTAGTGGAAGTACTTCCTGTAATATATTGTCCCTGCAGAGACTGCCTACTCAGCCAATCACTGGCTTAGGTGGATCCCTGCTGCAGCCAGGGATTGGCTGAGCGGGGAGTTTCTGCAGGGACAAGATGTCACAGAAATCAGGAGCAGCAGGGACCGGGAGCTGCTGGAATGACAGCTGACCTTAAATAAAAAGGTTAAGGAGTAACTGTCATGTTTTTTTTAATTGCAGAAATCAGTAGTATAAGCGATTTTAAGAAACTCTGTAATAGGTTTTATCAGCCAAAAACGCCTGCTTCTGTACTCAAGAAGCAATCTCCCAGCCTCCCCCCCCTGACTTCTTATCTGTGCATTATCAGGCAAACACGTCTTCATTACAGAGAAGCCAGTGAAGACGGGTTCTGCTCTCTCCATTGTAAGCCTATGAAGGGGGGGGGGCTGAGGGAGATGAGGGAGCAGGAGGAGGTGACATGAAGGTCAGCTGTTTGTAGACTCTCTGGGCACCTAAAATGCTAAATTCAGGTGTCAGAAAGGTCAGTGCTTATCTATGAACTTACTGAGAGAAGATTGCAGGGTGTTGTGCTGTCCAGGACTGCTCTGTGCTCAGTCACTCCTAACAGCCCCTCCCCTCTCCATAGCCACATAATGGAGACAGAAATTCTGCTTCATTTGATGTGAGGGGGGAGGCTGGGAGATTACTTTTTCAATACAGAAGGAAACTCTTTTAGTACATAAAACCTATTACAGAGTTTCTTAAAATCGCTTGTACTGTTGATATTTAATGTTTTCCGAAAAATTACCCTGAAATGACAGTTACGCTTTAACTATTTATTCACATATTCAGGAAAATATGTCAAGGGTTCTATTTATGAACCAGAATATTTTTTAGATGCAACTTTATTTTAATCTGCCTGTTTTGAGTATTCACCAAAAAGTTCAGATAATCTGGGATTTGTACCCAAATTATCAATTGCAACTTTTTTAAAAGTCGCACAAACAGGTGCTGGCCTACGTCTGGTAAGTACCAGGAGAATATGTTTGTGCAATTTTTGCGCCTTTTTTTTTTTTTTTTACTTTGCATTCACTATGGCAGTGCTACATTTGAATAAATTAGTCACATGATATTGGGAAAAAAATACACCAATCCCCATTAGAAGAGTCACATCAATTAGACTCCTTAGTAAATGTCCCTCATTGTCTTTTCAGACTTTTAGACAAAAAAAAAATCTTGCTAAACCTTCTGTGTTTTACAAACAGTTATAGTGATAGCAGTAAGATGATTGCAGAGCAGCACAGCAGGAAATGTGACATAACTATAAGGGGCCATAGCCTTTGCAATTGCAACAGGGCCCCTAACCTTCAGAGCCCGCAGACCCCTCTTGCCTCACTAGGCTGATGAGACACTTATTTCAGTGCTGCCATCTCTTCCTTATGGATACTACTTAGAATGTAGTGATCTATGTGAACAATCTTCCGTCCTGCGAGCGGAAATGAGCTGCGGAAAACCCGTCGCAATTCCATAGTGTGCACTTACCCTTAAACAGCATATTAACTAAAAGTATGTTATCATAAATCAATTTAACCCTTTATTATATATTTTAAACATTTTTTCAACAACATCCCACACCCCTGCTGTTTCTAGTTTATTGTGTTTTTTGTGTTTTTATGTTTTGTTTTGTGTTTTTTTTTTTTTTTTTCAAAATGCTTTGGGTATTGTGTATTTTTCAGTGGTTTTATAGGAATTTTTTTTTAAATGCATATGGAAAATGACCTAAAATAATAAAAAATTATATACCTAAAACTGTCATGTTTTTATGTACATAAAGAAAGCCTAAGCCATATTTTTATTGTTAGAAAGACACAGGCTGCCATGAATTCATTCATTTTAATAGGAGCTGTAGCATAAACGTGCTGTGTTAATTAACTGCACTTGTATTGTTAGATTACTATAAGGGCCTAAGCGTATCAATGGCAATCAAGCAAATGATTATATCCATTAGCCTCTTAATGTACAATATGTTGAGTGTTTTGGCAGAGGTCAGTTCCACTCCATTACATGTAATCTGCATCCTGCTGTAAAGCCAGTGGATCAACTATTCCACATCTGTTCACTGTGAATGAATACCGACTTTCCCTGCCGTTCTATAACACCTAAAGCCTAATGCTGTGCAGTACAAAGGCAAGGAAATATGTCAGCCTGTACTGGTTGTACCAGTAATAAATAAATTACCTATAATGCATCAGAACAGCTTCTTATTATCTTTAAGCACCTCGGCTATCTGCCATCATATATTGTAATGGCTGATATGGTAAATAGATATAATAGCGTTGTCTGAGGAAGTAATGCTCATCACTGTAATATCAAATTCTCCCTCATAAACATCCTGATGGATAGGCAGATGGTCCATTGCAGGGAAATATCCAGAGGATATAGGCAAAATGCAGCATTTATGTAGAAAAAATGTTTTTGTTGAGCCATGAAAATATATCATATAAAATGATGTCTACACTTATTTTGAGTTATAGAATACATTTTAGATCGATCATGCCGGAACGGTGCTCGGGAATAGGCCGGCGCCGTGCACGGCAACCGGCAGTGGTTCAAAAAATGGACCGCACCACCGGCATCTCCGCACCAGCGACAGCCTGTTCATGTAAAAAATACAGAGTGATGTACCTAGTGGTACATTCACCTTAAAGGACAACTCCGGCGGGACAGGGATAAAAAAAAAAAACAGACACACACAGATCATACTCACCCTCCCTCCGGTGACGATCGGCACTTGAATCCCCCGCCGCCCGCGACTCTGTCACCTCCGGCTTCGGACTTCAGAACGCCCTCACTTCCGGGTCTGTGTGAAGTGAAAGGGAGAGAAAAGGCTGGCGGTGCGCATGCGCACTGGCAGCTTTTTCATTGGCTGGAGCGTATCACATTGCTTCCAGCAAGCTCAGCCAATCAGGGCTGAGCAAGCTGGGAGCCATGTGATGCGGTCCAGCCAATGAAAAGGCTGCTGGTGCGCAAGTGCACCGGAAGCCTTTTCATGTCCCATTCACTTCAGCAGAAGACGCCGAAGAGGAAGAAGACCTGGCCCGCCCCCCGGGAGAAGAGGACGGGGTCGACCGTAAACGAGTATGTATATTTTATTTAACTTCCGGGGGCTGGGGGGGTCGGGGGTCGGAAAGGGGGGGATCGGAGCAAGATAGGTTATTTAGACACATTACAAAGGTATATAACTTTGTAATGTGTGTTAAATAAGTTTTTTTTTTAAACGCCGATGCTGCCCTTAAATGCAATACTCTGGAGATTAAAAAAAAGAAAATAAATGTTTTTAAATTAACTGATGGCAAAAAGATATACAGATTTGTAAATTACTTCTTTTTAAAAAAACTCAAATCTTCCTGTTCTTATCAGCTGCTGTATGTCCTGCAGGAAGAGATGTATTCTAGAGTGCGAATTTACAGTAATAACGGAGCAAACGCTTCATTATCTCTGCAATCTTCTCATCAGCCGGCTGCTCTGTGACTTTCCTCTCTGAGTGCCTGGAAAAGATGGATCCAGTCCTGAGAAACCTCTCCCAGTTTTCTAGGACTGAAGTTTCCCAGGACTGGATCCAGCTTTTCCAGGCACCCAGGGAGGAGCGGCACTGAGTTAAAAGGCAATAGGTTTATGAGCAGATTGCGGAGAAAATAAACTGCTTTGCTTCATTATTATTAGAGATGAGCGAACCGAGTTTGGGTTCGAGATGATCCGAACCTGAACTTTCGGCATTTGATTAGCGGTGGCTGCTGAACTTGGATAAAGCTCTAAGGTTATGTGGAAATCATGGATATAGTCATTGGCTGTATCCATGTTTTCCAGACAACCTTAGAGCTTTAAGTTCAGCAGCCCCAGCTAATCAAATGCCGAACGATTGGGTACGGATGGACTCGAACCCGGTTCGCTCATCTCTAATTATTATTGTAAATTTGTTCATTTCTAGCGTATTCTTTCCAGTCTGCCACAGTGCTCTCTGCTTCCACTTCCGTCTATGTCAGGAACTGTCCAGAGCAGGAGAGGTTTTCTATGAGGGATTTACTACTGCTCTGGACAGTTCCTGTCATGGACAGAGCTGACAGCACAGAGCAGTGTCAGACTGGAAAAAATACACCACATCTTGCAGGGCATACAGCAGCTGATAAATACTAGATTACTATTTTTCTCATAGAAGTAATTTATAAATCTGTGTGATTTTCTGACATATGTTAAGGGGGTATTCCAAGAAAAATTAACTTGTATCCTATCCACAGGACAAGGGGGTTTGACCTTTGAACCCCTCATCGATCTCTGTATCGGACCTTGGCTTCTGTGTTATTAATAAAGCCACGGGTACAGCACATGACCCAAGGCTCTGTTCATTCCTATCGACGTGCCGGAAAGAGCCAAGTAAGCCAAAAAAGCACTGTACTCGGCTCTCTCCGGCAACTCCATAAGAATTAATAGAGCCGTGAGTCTCATACCATACCCATGGCCACGGACCGATACGGAGATCACTTGGGGGGGTTCAAAGGTTGAACCCCTGTGATCTCTTACTTTTCCCCTATTCTGTGGATAGGGGATAAGTTATTATTATTTTTTTTTTTGTCTATGAAGTACCCTTTTAAAGCTGCTAGGAATGTCATCTCCAGAATATGGAAGATGGGGAGATTGGGGAGCAGAACTCAACAATCTGTGCTGCATGGAGAAGGCAGTGGCAGATGATGCTGGTAGATCAGAAAGTAGCAGATAAAAACATAAAACAACAAAAACTGTCATATAAGAAGCACTGGCCCATGGAGACTGTGACAAAGGCTGATGTTACACTGTATAATACCAGGCCATTGTTGTGCTTATATGATCCTGTAGTCTGATAACCTGAACTAACAGCATCACAGATCACTATGATTACAGTAATTCCATTCATTCAAGCCGCAGCCAGTCCATTTTACACTCCTGAGAAATAGTCTTTTACTTCACATGTATAGTATAAAATTTCATTATGCTCTTAAAGGGGCTATCCAGTGTTAGAAAAACATGACCCCTTTCTTCTAATAACAGCCCAGCTCTTGTGTCTAGGTTGGGTGGGGTTTTGCAACTCAGTTCCATTGAAGTGAATGGAGCTCACCTGCAAACTACAACTGAACTGGAGACTGAAGAGTGGTGCTGTGTGGTCATGTTTTTCTAACGCTGGATAATCCCTTTAAAAGTAGATATTGAAGTCTGGTAAAAGAGAACAATTTATCTTTTGGACATAATCCTGTGATAATGGCTGACAACAGAGACCAAAAGTGAGTAAGTGCTCTATAGATACAGCGAGGTCAGGACCTCTACAGAAACCTTCCCGGACACCCAGTGTACCTATGTGCCAAATTTAAGGTCAAAAGGTTCAGGTGTATGGATGCCCAAACTTTGAGGTCAAACACTGTACACAAGTGTTCAGCTGCCTATGGAGGACAGGCTGTGATAATGAGTGATAACAGTGAACACCAGCAAGCAAGTGCTGTATGTGTATATATATATATATATATATATATATATATATATATATATATATATAAGGTCAGGAACTTTACAAAGTCCTTCCTGGATACCCAATGCACCTAAGTGCCAAATTTGAATTCAAAAGGTTCAGGTGTGTAAAGGACAGACTGTGATAATGGCTGATACCAAAGAACAATGGAGAGTGTGCTGTATATATTTGGAAATTTTATGAAAATCTTCCCGAAACCCATTGTGCCATTTGGGATCAAACAGTTAAAGGGGTGCTCCGGCGGGGGGCACTTTTTTGGGGGGACCAGGGAGGAGGTGGCTGAAATAAAAGACGTCCACTTACCTTCCCGGTTCCAGCGGCGGGTCCCGCATAACAGTGCTCCGGTCCCCGGTTCCCAGCCGCTTCCGGGTGTCTGACGTGGGCCCGAGACGTGACGTCTCAGGTCCGCTCAGCCACTCAGTGAAGGAGGCGGGATCCGTTTGAATTCCGCTCGGATCCTGCCTCCTTCACTGAGTGGCTGAGACACCCGGAAGCGGCCGGGAACCGGGGACCGGAGCGCCGCGATGAGTGACCCGCCGCTGGAACCGGGGAGGTAAGTGGACGTCTTTTATTTCAGCCACCTCCTCCCCGGTCCCCCTAAAAAAGTGCCCCCACGCTGGAGCACCCCTTTAAGGTAATTGAATGCCTACAGACAGGGACATAGCTAGGATTCATGGGGCCCCATAGCAAAAAGCACTGTGGACACATATATATATATATATATATATACTGTATATATATATATATATATATATATATATATATATACTGTATATATTTATTTATATACACTCGGCGATGTGGCCGGAAAATCGTGTGTGGCCAGAGGCAGAATCCTGCCTGCAGCTACAAAAGTGAGCGGCAGAGCAGAGAGTGCTTGCTCTGTCAATTCACTGTATTAAACTATAAAGGCCAATTAGGAGCCCTTATTGTTAAATACATACTGTAGGTGCAAGAGCGGATTACCTTCTGCCTAACCCCTTGTGTACTGCAGTGTGTAAGTGACCAAATATTAAAAAAAAAAAGTTAAAAAGGAAGAAAATTAGCTCTCTGCTTCACTGTTAATGCACTGATAACCCCCGACTAGGGGTGGTCCGAATCCTCATGCTCGGCATCAGATTCCCGCTGTCTGCTGTACGGGAGGGCCGCCTGGAAAACTGGGATACAGCCTATGGCTATGGCTGTATCCCAGTTTTCCAGGCGGTCCTCCCGCTGGATCCGCCCCCTGCATGGAGCGGGCAGACAGCGGGAATAATTACCGAGAGTTCGAGTTCGTACAAACCCGAACCGACCTCGGTTCGGACCATTCCTTCCCCCGACCTTTGGTACATTTTCCATTTTCCTCTTGATTGCAGCAACCCAGAGGTCAGGGGTTATCAGAGGAGTAAAGCAGAGATCTTGCCCTCTGCCTATTATCCCTTTTTTATGTTGCAGCATGTAAATGAACACTGGGTCACTTACACACTGCAGTACATAAGGGGTTAAGCAGAAGGACACAGCAAACTCTTATCTTCCCTGTGCATCCCCAGGCCCCCCTCCCCCACGGGCCCCATATATATATATTAGGGATGAGCGAACTTTTGAAAAGTTCGGTTCGGTTCGATCCGGTGAACTTTCGTGAAGTTCGGCTTCGTCCGAACCGAACCGAAAACGAACCTTGCTCTAACGGCTGAATAATTGTAGCTACAATAGTGGGAGTGTGATAGGGTATCCTTTCGTTTAGTTGCAGTTGCAATTACAATGAAAAAAGTTTAAAAAATCAAAGTGCAAAAATAGTGAAAAAAAAAATGCCAGCAATAATACTGCACTAGTGATGAGCGAATAGTGAAATAGAGGTAGCATATGAACCATCCCAAAATTGGTGACAGCAAGCAAGGTTACTGTGTATTGCCATTCAGTGACAGCAAACAAGGTTACTGTGTGTTTCCACTCAGTGACAGCATACAAGGACAGTGGGTGTTTCCATTCAGTGACAGCAAACAAGGTTACTGTCTGTTTCCATTCAGTGACAGCAAACAAGGACAGTGGGTGTTTCCATTCAATGACAGCAAACAAGGACAGTGGGTGTTTCCATTCAGTGACAGCAAACAAGGTTACTGTGTGTTTCTATTCAGTGACAGCAAACAAGGTTACTGTGTGTTTCCATTCAGTGACAGCAAACAAGGACACTGGGTGTTTCCATTCATTTACAGCAAAGGTGTAAGTGATTACACGGGGCATAGGACACACAGTTCCTTGGACCCAGTAGGGTGGAAAACAGACATTTGACAGTGGAACCAGCAGCAGTAATAGTACTGTATTGGACCCAGTGTGGAGGAGGGGGAGGAGGAGGCAGTAGCACTTGATTGCAAACAGCCCAGTATGGTTGAAAAGAGACTATTTGAGGAGGAGGAGGAGGAAGTACCTGATTGCACTCAGGCCAGTATTATTGAGAACAGACTAGTCATGGAGCAGGAGGATATTCAGCCGTGGAGTGGTGGCCTGGGAATCCTTGCTGATCATGTTGGTTACCGCACTTTCCAGAATACGGATGAGTGGGATGATGTCCTTGATGCCTGCTCACAGAGTCGCGTCATCAAGAGGGATCAACAATTGGCACGCCATATTCGAAGAAACCTGTGCACTATGAGGTTTATCACATGTGCCATACAAAGTGTATGACTCCCTGCTGCACTGCAGGGAAAAGGTTCCTCCCTTTGTGGGCTACAACACTTCCCACCGTTAGTTGACCTTGGCTCAGCCATTCATATATTTCCTACCTGATGGACCGGAGGAACTCCTGCCCACTGTGGCTTCGTTCACACAGCCTTACAAGATAGAGGACAGCCTGAGAGCGCCGGGCCCGACATCGTTGGTAAGACACCGGGGCAGTTTGGACTGCAGTCAAAGCGGTGGATGGTTGCAAGCTGGTGCAGGCAGCACTTGTGCAGATCTGGCCCCCTAAAGCACCGGGGAGGTGACAGTGGCAAGAATGGGCTAACTTTATGGTGGTCTTCTGGGGGAATGTTGACCCAATGGGCAGTAACAGACATGTACTGCCCTTGCCCATAATTAAAGGAGCAGACATCAACACTGGGGTGCACGGTCCTGGACACCAAGATACCCAATGAGTCGCCAACATTTTTCTACACAACTGTGCAGTGGATGGGAGAGCCGATGGGACTTTTTTTTTTCTTTTCTCGGACTGTGATGGGACTTTTTTGGGGCATATTTTTTGTTTCTCGGACAGTGATGGAACTTTTTATGGACTTTTTTTGTTTCTGGGAGAGTGATGGGACTTTTTTTTTTACTTTTTTTTTTTTACTTTTCGTTGTTGCAGCTAAACGGGGTTCTTCTATTTTTTGAACCTGATTTTAAAGCTATGAACTGATTTTTACGTAATAAATTCGATAAGCTTGAAAATTGAAGTTTCTTTCATGTGTCTTGGTTAATACTCACAGACAGCTGTCACATTACATTTTTGATTAGGCAGCACCCAGGTATATCTGAGGAGACTAATTTAAGGTCTCACCCTAACCGTGGTGACGTCACACATCTTGATATTCACAGAAAACCTGGATACAAGGGATTATAGGAGTAATAATCCCTTGTATCCTGGTCTATTCTGTGAAAAAAGTACAATTTTGCGTCACCGTTGTTATTTTTTCCAGATTTGTAACGAACTTTTTGCAAATTCGTAACGAATCCGGTTCGTACCGCTTCAGTTCGCTCATCCCTAATATAAATATATATATTATGTAATTTTTTATTTTTTTTTTTCTGTCTCCTAAAAAAGGGCTAGGGCCTATTTTCTGGGTAGTTCTTCTTTTTTCTCATGAACAGCTATCATACATTATGCTGAATTACTTTCTTGTACTCCATGGAGTAGCTCTTTCTTTTTGAACTCATGGGGGGAGATTTATCAAAGGGTGTAAAATTTAGACTGGTGCAAACCGCAGCAACCAATCACAGCTCAGCTTCCAGCTCTGGTGAGGGAAAGGAAAGAGGAGCTGTGATTGGTTGCTGTAGCAAGTTTGCACCAGTCTAAATTTTACACCCTTTGATAAATCTTCCCCATGTTGTCTAGGGGTAAAAATGTACCGTTACCTATACAGTATACCAGTTACAGATGATCGAATCTACTCGTAGATTTAGCCCAAATCCGCTCACTTGAGAGGTGGGGGGTGGAACTCGGAAGCGGGTGAGCAACTTTGACGTGGTGGGCGGTAGCAGGACATTTGGCCAGGATGGTTGGGAGCTATGGTATGCCTACTCTCCATCTCTGGGACCTCACATGACATAACCTAGCGCTTGAGGAGCTAACCAGAACATATTTTTGAAGTAGGGCTTATTTTTTAGGTTACTCCAAAACCATGCAAAATAAAACTATTTTAGGGGGATTGTTTTTTGTTTTGTTGTTTTGGAGGAACAGGGTATAAAGGTAAATAAGTGCCCCACAATAATGATTACTATAAAGATGGCCAACTCTTTAAAAAGGGGTTATCCAGCGCTACAAAAACATGGCCACTTTTCCCCCTCTTTTGTCTCCAGTTCAGGTGTGGTTTGCAATTAAGCTCCATTTACTTCAATGGAACTGAGTTTGAAACCCTGCCCAATCTGGAGAGGAAAGAGGGAGAAAAGTGGCCATGTTTTTGTAGCGCTGGATAACCCCTTTAAGTCTTCAAAGACCATGAAACTCAGAGTGTCCTCTTTTTTCAAAACTGTTTAAATACAATTCTGCTAGAGATTACAATTCCTTACATGATGATGGCTGAAGGCCATGTGTATACCATCCGATAAAGAAAATGCCTGGTGTATTATTCTGCAGGGAATGGGGGGGGTTATTAAGATTGACCTTTGGGGACCTGTCATAGATTAGTTCTAGTTGTATTTGGGGTATAGGCCCTAAATGAGGTCCCTAAATACCAGGCTGAAAATTCTGGAATGTACATTTGCACACAACCTTGTCCAACTATGTCTGTAGATAAATGTAATATGCTCATAATCTCTAATTTACAAATCAAGAGCATTTCATGTCCCATGGAAAATGGCAGTATAGCTACAAGGGATGTGCAGGTACTGTGGCTGTAACACCTGGGTTCTGGTGCCTGAGGGAAGGGTCGGACTGGGCCACTGGGGGATTGGGGAAATCCCCAGGGGGGCCAGAGCAGGAGTAGGCCCCGCCCCCCAGTCAGCAACGATCGCTTCCAGTTAAATGTAGCAGTGTTCCCATTGAGAGTGCGAGAAGCCATAGACTTCCCGCCCTGTCAATCACTCTTGTGACCGCAAGCAGCCTCTTGCTTGCGATCACAAGCTTGCCGCCACCGCCCCGACAGATGAGCAGCTCCTGGTCCTGGGCAGCACCATTACCACTGAGCTCTGTGCGCGGTGCGGCAGCTGAAACTTTCCGGTACACGGAGCATACCGGAAGTCCCAGCCGCTGCGGGGCGCACACAGCTCAGTGGTGATGGCACTGCCTGGGACCAGGAGCTGCTCATCTGTCCGGGAAGAGGGGCTATAGGGGGAGATGGACAACATGAGAGGGCTATAAACATGAGGGGGCTATAGGGGGGAGATGGACAACATGAGGGGGCTATAGGGGGGAGATGGACAGCATAAGGGGGCTATGGGGGAGATGGACAACTTTAGGGGGCTATAGGGGAATGGATAATATGAGGGGGGCTATGGGGGGATGGACAACATGAGGGGGCTATAGGGGGGAGATGGACAACATGATGGGGGCTATAGGGGGACATGGACAACATGAGGGGGCTATAGAGGGGATGGACAACATGAGGGGGGCTAAAGGGGGGAGATGGACAACATGAGGGGGCTAAAGGGGGGAGATGGACAACATGAGGGGACTATAGGGGGAAGATGGACAACATGAGGGGGCTATAGGGGGGAGATGGACAACATGAGGGGGCTATTGGGGGAGATGGACAACATGAGGGGGCTATAGGGGGGAGATGGACAACATGAGGGGGCTATTGGGGGAGATGGACAACATGAGGGGGGCTATAGGGGGAGATGGACAACATGAGGGGGCTATAGGGGGAAATGGAAAACATTAGGGGGGGCTATAGGGGGGAGATGGACAACATGAGGGGGCTATAGGGGGAGATGGACAACATGAGGGCGCTATAGGGGGAGATGGTAAACATGAGGGGGCTATGGGGGGAGAGGGACAACATGAGGAGGCTATGGGGGAAGATGGACAACATGAGGGGCTATAGGGGGGGAATGGACAACATGAGGGGGCTATTGGGGGAGATGGACAACATGAGGAGGATATAGGGGGATGGACAACATGAGGGGGCTTTAGGGGGAGATGGACAGCATGAGAGGGCTATATGGAGGGAGATGGACAACATGAGGGGGCTATAGGGGGGATGGACAACATGAGGGGACTATAGGGGGATGGACAACATGAGGGGGCTATAGGGGGGATGGACAACATGAGGGGACTATAGGGGGGTGGACAACATGAGGGGGCTATAGGGAGGATGGACAACATGAGGGGACTATAGGGGGGTGGACAATATGAGGGGGCTATAGGGGGATAGACAACATGAGGGGGCTATAGGGGGGGATGGACAGCATAGGGGGCTATATGGGGGAGATGGACAACATGAGGGGGCTATAGGGGGGATGGACAACATGAGGGGGCTCTGGGGGGAGATGGACAACATAAGGGGGGCTATAGGGGGGGATGGACAACATGAGGGCTATGGGGGGAGATGGACAACATGAGGGGGCTATATGGGGGAATGGACAACATGAGGGGCTATATCGGGGAATGGACAACATAAAGGAGCTATATGGGGGGAATGGACAACATAAGTGGGCTATGGGGGGGATGGACAAGATAAGGGGGATGGACAACATTAAGGGGGCTATAGGGGGATTGACAGCATAAGGGAGCTATATGGGGGGAATGGACAACATGAGGGAGCTATATGGGGGGATGGACAACATGAGGGAGCTATATGGGGGATAGACAACATGAGGGAGCTATATGGGGGAATGGACAACATAAGGGGGGCTATAGGGGGATGGACAACATGAGGGGGCTATAGGGGGAGATGGACAGCATGAGGGGGCTATATGGAGGGAGATGGACAATATGAGGGGGCTAAAGGGGGGATGGACAACATGAGGGGGCTATAGGGGGAGATGGACAACATGAGGGGGCTATGGGGGAGAAAAACAACATAAGGGGGCTATAGGGGGGTTGGACAACATGAGGGGGCTATGGGGGGAGATGGACAACATGATGGGCTATATCGGGGGAATGGACAACATAAAGGAGCTATATGAGGGGAATGGACAACATAAGGGGGCTATAGGGGGATGGACAAGATAAGGGGGATGGACAACATGAGGGGGCTATAGGGGGATGGACAGCATGAGGGAGCTATATGGGGGGATGGACAACATAAGGGAGCTATATGGGGGGGATGGACAACATGAGGAAGCTATATGGGGGTATGGACAACATGAGGGAGCTATATGGGGCGATGGATAACATGAGGGGGCCATATATATGGGGATGGACAACACTGGGGGCTATTTATATGGGGGATGGACAATTTGTGGTGCCATTTATAAGGGGGACAACACAGGGGGCATCTAAAATGGGGACAACACAGGGGAGGCCATCTATAATGGGGATAACACAGGGGAGGCCATCTATGAGGGGCACTACATGGGGGGGCGTATACAATAGGACATGCACAGAGGAGGGAGCGTCTACTATAGTGAACTACATAGAGGGGTCATCTGTAAGGGGCACTACACATGGAGGGGGGAGTGTATACAATAGGGCATGCACAGATGGGGGATCTACTATAGTGGACTACATAGAGGGGTCATCTATAAGGGGACTACACAGAGGAGGCCATATACTATAGGAATAGGGAACCTTGGCTCTCCAGCTGTTGCAAAACTACAGCTTTATCTTTGGCTGTCCAGACATGATGGAGGTTGTAGGTTTACAACAGCTAGAGGGCCGAGGTTCCCTAACCCGTGTATAAGGGATGCACAGAGGTTGTCATATACTGTAAAGGGACTACACAGTGGGGGGCTGTCTACTATAGGAGATAAACATGGGGCTATCTATATGGAGGACTGAACAAAGGACCATATATAAGGTGTCTACACAGAGGGGATCATGTACTATAATCAGGGCTACCCACTAAATGAGGGTGTAAAGTGGCCAATACAGATGTGCAGTTAGTATAGAGATAAGGATGGTGACAGAGTGTGGGTCCTAATATGTTTGTCTGGCAGATTCTGTGCATTCGTGGCTCGGAGAAGTTCTCATAATGGCCCAGGGCAGATGGAGAAGATGATGAAAAGGGAAGAACTCTGATCAGAGAAGACGTCCCCTGTGAGTCACCTGTGAGTCACCTGATATATTTGCACTGTAATGTATATGGTGTATAGAGCCTGTGTAGAGCTGCGTCCGCCTCTATATGACTGGATGAGGGGATAGTGATCTGTTTACTGTGGATCTTATTCAGTAGCAGCCGTGGTGTTAGTCAGTATGTGGTGGTATTTGTTGCTTGTAATCCGGTACTGTGTTTTGGTGGTCTTAGTATACTGGATTTGGTCAGTAGCAATATAGTGATGGTATTGGTTGTGGTGTGGCGGTAATATTTCTCCCTTGTATACTGGTATTATTGGTAATATTGGTATACAGGATTTGGTCAGTAACAAAATGACGGTAATATGTATGGTGATGATATTTTCCTCCTATATACTAGTATTATTAGTAATATCAGTCTCAGTATACAGGATCTGGTCAGTAACAGTATGGTGGTAATATGTGTGGGGATATTTGCTCTTTATATACTGGTGTCATTGGTAGCTGTATGACTTTTGTATCTAAGTATACAGCGTTATCATGCAAAGAAAATTGTCTTATAGCCCAATTAGCCCCATGTAAAAGTGCCAGAGATCAGCTGACACGCAAATGCCCCATAGTCGGCTGATTTGATCTTTTGTGCAGCTGTAAAAATCATTGTTGTCGGCCGCACATCCCTACACTGCCCCATATCACGCTGTGTTACTGGACCCTTATTAATGTTACCATAGATAAGTATGGTGGCTGTAGGGTGGGCCCCAAGAATGATTTCCACTGGTGGGCCCAAGGCACTCCAGTCCGACACTGACTGAGGGGATTGAAAGTCCTCTCTGACAGTATTATAATACCAGTACAATAAATGGCACATAGCTGGGACACAACGTTACCGAGACCCAAAAAGCTCCACTTAACATCTCTGCATGGGAAAATATACATAGCATCCTAAAAAAGGAACGTATCAAGAACTCAAACCTTTAACCATTTGACCAATGGGAAAAATATATATATATATACATAGTGCTTTGCCCAGCTGGGTACCACTTGGTATTTATCTTGAGCTGACTCAAAAGTGCCCACTTTGTATGCGTGCCAAACTGTCATTGCCGTCAGCTGCAGGTTATATAAGCCCCCAGCAGTGACATTTCCATACTTTTCATCTGCAGTAGATTCAGATGCTAATTGGGCAGAAACGGAATTAAAATGCAGGAGTCACCTTTGGTGTGTAGTGTCACTAAGACAACAATGTATTGATTTTGATTAATTCTATCTCTGTCAAAGTCTTGCGGTGCTTCACACATTGCAGGTTAAAGGAGTAAATTTAGCAAACATTTGGTATACAAATAGACCTAGGCAGTGTTATTTTATCCTAGCCGTTCCTGTATTCGTCTATTGATGTGGTGTTTTTGCATTTTGTGGTTCTGGTTAAGTTTTTCATTAAAAAAATAAGTAGATAAAAGAAAAAAAATTGTTATATTGAAAATTTCCCATACACCTGACAAGATGTACAGTATATTACATACAAACCTTTGCCAATGACTACAAATGTTTGGGTATTTATCTTTTGTGAGAATGTTACTTTTTGGTAATTTGTCTGTGGAGTGGATTAAGCACAATCTCGGGTCTCCTATTGTAATAAAGAGTCAAGAAGGAGTTGTGGCTCAGCGTTTTTGCTGGACTCTGGCACACCTCCCTACTGTTTCCTCCTCCCTCTTCTTCATGATAATCAATACTGCCTGGCCTCCTGCTCGCTCAGCTGTCAGTCAGTATCTGCCAACAGAGGACTGATCTGCAATCAGATGTAGTTGAAACTCCAGGCCTGTGTTGGAGCTGTGGTCTAGGGGTAAATCTCCTGTCTAGAGACCAGCACCAATTTGTTTTCTTTGGTTATTTACCCCTGATGGAAATTAAAAGTAGTTTTTTTGTTTTTTCTCATTAATGCATCATTTTTTAAAGTGCAAAGAATTCCCAACCAGGTCAAAATTAGTTAGTTTTTTTTTATACAATGATTGAGGGGAAAAATTTCCATCAAGGGAATTAAACTAAAGAAAACAAAATGGTGCTGGCCTCTAGACAGGTGATTTACCCCTAGACCACAGCTCCAACACAGGCCAGGAATTTCAACTATATCTGATTGCAGATCAGTCCTCTGTTGGCAGATACTGACTGACAGGAGGCCATGCAGCATTTATTATGAAGGAGAGGGAGGAGGAAGCAGTCATGAGGTGTAAGGCACAAACACTGAGCCACAACTCCTCTATAACTTTTCATTAAAGTAGGAGACCTGAGATTGTGCAGAATCCACTCCATGGTCAGATTACCAAAAAGTACCATGCTCACAGGGGGACTGCCAGTTACAGCACACTGTCAACACCTCAGGTAGGGCCCAGGTGCTGCCAGATTCCCTTTAAGTGCTTCAGGGGTCGCGATCACTTTCCTTGACAGGTGGGGGTATAATACTTTCCTCCATCCTGTCAGATCGGCGAGCTTATCATAGATTCTGCCCTCAGGCATACTCTATGTTCAGATCGCCGACAATAACAATAAATGCTATGAAGGTCATACATAATTCTCTTAAATGCACTGGAGCGGCGCCAAGAAGGAAGCTAAGAGACATCCCTTCATTCTCGACACCTACTGTGCAATAGGGACATATTAGTAGGATGAATTCCTCTAACCTGCTGAAGTTCCCCTTTAATTCTTGCTCTTTAGGACTGTGGCACATAAGACTGCCATTCCTGAATTAGCCATACACATAGGCGCTGGCTCATTATTCCTGATTATTCATAAATAAACCAAGATTAATAATCCTGTCGTTTTCTTTAAAACGCTTATATATGCATAATTTTTAAGGACATTTTCCACTAACAAACCTGTTTACAATATTGAAATTCTCAGTTCACAATGTGTTATTTTCCCATAAATTAACAACAAATCTGTCAAGTTTTTTAGCGATGTTAAAAGGTTATTTTTTGGCTGTGAAATTAAAGACCTTTTCGATTCGTTTACCTTATATGTTAATCTGTGCAATCTATGAATATTGTAATGTTTGTTCAGTAAAAAGCTCAAAAGTCAGAACATACTGTAGCACTCATCAAAATTCCACATGTCGAACGCATACATCATACCAGATAGTCCCTGGTGTTGGTATGAAAATAAACCCTTATCCTTGGGAACAATGTTAATTACACTACCATATTTTATTCTGAAGGCACTACATAATGTCTTTAGAAATGGTATTTTTATTCAGATATAATTGATTTCTATCCAAGGGTCAACATTCTTTTCCATTATGGAGGAGATTGCCTACAGGTGCCAAATACCATGATTTATAGGCCACTTAACACCTTTTTGTTTGAGTAATTAGTTAGGCGCTTGCTATATTCCAATGCATTTTCCTTGTATCTTTTCTTATTTATTGTTCACATTTAGTTTAAACATTTTTCATTGTCCTTCACCCACTGTAATGTTAGCTTTGAAGCATCATTTTTAACATTATGGCTCTGCAAAGCCAATTCCCCACCAATTCGGTAAGGAAAGTCACAAAAAAAACACAAAATGGCGGCCGGCGGAGCTGTCTGGAGCCCCTAGTGCCCGTTCAATCAGCTGCAGGCCTCTCTGTGATGTCAGCACCTCCCCCTTCCTCTCTATATAAGGTGATTCGGTAACAGAGGTGGCCAGTTGGCTGTGTGTGGAAGAGAGAGCAGGATGGCAGCAGGCAGTTACAGCAGAGCGGGGAGAGACTAACAGAGTGATTAAGGGACAGAGAGGACAGGATAGAAGGGCTGATTGTGGGTGATGTCAGCACCTCCCCCTCCTCTCTATACAAGGAGGTTCAGTGACAGAGGCCGCCAGTCGGCTGTGTGTGGAGGAGAGAGCAGGATGGCAGCAGGCAGTTACAGCAGAGCAGGGAGAGACTAACAGAGTGATATAGGGACAGAGAGGAGAGGAATGGCGGAAACTGGATGAGTGAATGTCTGATTGAATTTCTTTAAATTGCGATTTTCCGATTTTCAACACTTTTACAGCAACATGCTTTAACAAATTCACTCTTCTATAATAGTCCCAGTTTTGTAAAAACAAAAGTACAGTGCAACAGCAACCCACAGGTGCAAGATCTTACTGTATATACTCCTCCCAGTGTACACACGATAAAAACCTGCTCTGTAGATATTGAAAAATGAGGATCTTAGCAAACTATTCGCCCAGAGAGTACCATGTCGCCACGTTGAGGTGTCCTCAGAGACATGGTCCCTACTCTTGCATTTACACACTAGCAATGGCCTCTCCTGGGCTGAACAAGCCTACAACTGGGCAGAAAGGATCCAAATGATCTCTTTTCATAGCACCCTTGGGACATGGGTGGAGTGCAAGTCAAAAGGAGGTAGCTATACCCCCCACATTCAACAGAAAAAAAAGAAAAAAATTGGCAGCACCTCTATGCCTCTGTTCACACTGCAGGTTGCGCGGTGCTTGTGGCTTAAGTACAGAAAAAAATACAAAAAGTGCAACAGCAACCTACAGGTGCAAGATCTTACCATATATACTCCTCCCAGTGTAAGCACAATAAAAACCTGCTTTGTAGATATTGAAAAATTAGGATCTTAGCAAACTATTTGATCAAACGGACTGTACCATGTCACCATGTTGAGGTGTCCTCAGAGACATGGTCCCTACTCTAGTCCCAGTATTGTAGCTACTATAGTTTAGGCAGTTTTAATGAAATTTGCTAAGATTCTTTTTGCAAATCTTAACTAGTTTGACCAAAAATTCACAAATCTTGTGAAACAAATTCCGTCTGTTTCGCTTATCTCTAGCTGGAACCCTGTGTAAACCCAAATCATTTCCACTCATTATTTTACATTCAATCCTTTATAATGAGAAAGTGAAAACATAATTTTAGACATATTTGCAAATTTATTGAAAAGAAAAAAGATTTCACATGGACATACTGTAAGTATTCAAATGACTTTGCTCTGGGGTCTCCAATTTCTCATGATCATCTTTGAGATCTTTCTACACTGTGATTGGAGTCACCTGTAGTAAATTCAGTTAATTGGACAAAGTTGATTGGACAGGGTTTGTACAGACACAGCCCTGTCTATATAGGGTCTCACAGCTGACTTTACATAAAACAACAAAAACCAAGCCATGAGGAGTAAAGGACTGCCTGTAGAGCTCAGAGACAGGATGTGTTGAAGCACAGATCGTGAAAAGGGTAAAAAAAAAATCACTTCAAGTTCCCAAGAGAACTGTGGCCTCCATATTTCTCATATGGCCTCTTCTTAAAGCTGGCTGCCCTATCAAAGTAATGGTAAGAGAGAAACCCCTTAAATGTTGCAATACTGGAATTTTTTTTACCAATTTGACCACAGAAAATATCTTTTATGACCCTAGTGACACCCCAGTGTACAAAACGTGTACAGTATTTGGATAATTTGTGTACACTATATAGCATCATCATTTAAAGGTGCAGTTTATTTCTGCATTATTTATATAATAAGTACACATACAAGAGATTTTAATTTTGTCAAATGAGCCATGGTGGGTGGTTTCAATTGTGCACCTAGGCCGATGAACCTTTAACTACTCCCCTGGATGCATATGTGGCAGGTAACCCAATACTGATAACATTGTGCTTCCAGTGTCATCATTTGCAGGCGTGGTTTCCATTTTGGAAGTGGAACACAGGAAGTGTGGATAGATGTTACTTTTCCTGGAAAACCTCCTTTAAGCACGTTCTCTGCATTAAGTAAATCAAGATTCATACATCTGTCACTGTCTGACATTCTTATCTACACAGATTATCTACATTTTCTCTAACAGCACTGCAGTTTGCAGTATTAGAATTCTCAGTTTGCAATGTGTTATTTTCCCATAGAATAAACAAAAGTGCCAAGTATTACTGACATAGGTTGTGATTTGACTGTAAAAAGAAAAAAAAATCAGTTAGTCTATGTGTTAAAACTCACTTTTTTTAAACTGACCACAGGTCCCCTTTAACAGAGTTGTCCAGTTTATATTCATTTATGTTTAGAATAGGACATAAACATGCATTTAAAAATCATAACTTTCTTATACTAGAGCAGCCCCTGTCTATGGACAGTAGAATGGACACATTTCTCAGATAAGTCAGATTAGTTCTGTATAATGCATCTATGGGCTGGTAAGGTGTGCCTGGGGTAATGAAGACAAGATGTCAAGTTGTATGTATGTATGTAAGTGTGTATGCATACATATTGTTTCATCATTTTCAGAAGGAAAAGAGTTCAGTTTTATATGCTCACCAGGTTTTGTGTTAATGCGCTTTAAACATTGGCCTGCAACTATCCAGAATCATGTTAGCATAAATATTGCTATAGCACTGGGAATCTTTTGCCCTTAGGTTAATATATGCAGTTTTATGTTAAAAGCCGTTCGTTGTGTTTATACCGTTCACTGTAAAGGTTAGAAGTTTACATTCTGATCGTAACGTCAGTGAAGAATTATTGCCCCTATGTGCCATGCTACTGAGGAGATGGAAGGTTTGAGGGTTGCCTACAAAGCCTACAAATGACAGGTTTACCATCAGTGAGACTGTTGCGCTGACAAATTGCTAACATGGTTGACTAAAATGTTGTAAATACCGGCCTGTTGAGATGTCTGATGCTCCCGGCCTGTGAGGTCTTACTGTTGGGTCGCAACCACATATAGGGTGCAACACCACACTGCCAAGCTGTAACATACCAATCCTTGGCATTACCGCTATACCACAGCCAAGCCAAATTGCATGGCTAACTACTTTTAATGCTATTTATGCTCAATTAAATGAAGCTTTTCCATCACATAGCCATCGATCACAACTATCAACTTTCATCCAAATGCAACAAATATTACATCCCTTCACTGTCAAACAGTCCTGCTATTAGTCTAGTGGTATACTCAACCTGACCAGTCCATTAATGATACTGTTACCCCCCTTACTCTATGATTTTAGAACAGAAAGAAGAGACAGACAAGTTTTATACAGGTATATATCAAATTTGCAGAACCGTACATAGAGTATCACTTTGAGCATGTAAAGTGCAGCAATCCTGTCTTACAGGTCAAACATTAAAATTTAACTCAAATGGATATAATCTCTTCCCCTGGCTTCTACTTGGTTTTTCATCCTTATAATGATCAGCTTGTGATCAATACAATTGTGATTTAAAGGGGAACTCCAGGTGGAGGTTAAAAAAAAGAAACTTCTGCAGAAGCATGACGCATTATTTACCTATCTATCCCAGTTTTGAAACTACCAAAAATCCATTTGTTTTGGGGGGTTTTGTTCTGTATTGTGTTTCTGTACTTCTTGGTTGAGCAGTTCCCAGAATGCAGTACTGGTTCCAGAATGCAATGCTTTCGCTCAGCTGTTCATCACAGTCCATAGTCCTTGCAGCAGCTGCTTCTGGCTGGTCAGAGATGATGAATCACTCAGGATATTGGGTGATCCAGCCACGCCTCCTGTGACATCACGCCCTGCCCCCTGTCTGCATCATCAGCCTGTGCACAGCAAACACACACAATTTGAGACAGAGGCATGGAATATTTGTCTCCTAAGGTGGGAGAGCAGAAGGAGCAGGAGACAATGTGGATTGGCACAGAGGCCATTTTTCTTCACTTCCTGGATTTCTATCAGCTACCAGTGTGGCAGAACCGTACAGATATGGTAATACATTATATAGAAACATCTATATAACTATTAATGCACGTTTAATAGAAAAAAAATTTTCTTTTGTGGAGTTCACCTTTAAATTCTGCTTTCTTTACCAGTCTCCTGGGTTGTACTTGTTGTGTCCCATTGAGGCCACTACAAAAGGTCTGGTTGGGAATCTTCATGTGCATATATACTTCTGTATGCTGACTTGGAATGTGAATTGATTTGCTTGGTGTAGTAATCTGTACCTGGGCTTAACATTATAAGAACCTGGAAAAAAGAGGGAGTGTACTCAGTTAAGTTGAGTGCAGTGGAGGGAGAAGCTGGAGTGGGTCTGTCACTAAAGGGAGAGACATGTTTAGAATGTGAGGGAAAGTTACACAAGTACCTAAAATCCCTAAACTAGGCCATTGGCCTCATGCCTGACCCAGCACACCCATAGCCTCCATATCACATATACAGCATTTTAAGAATCTAAACTAGGCAGCTAGGATCTCCCATACAGAATAAAAATTTAGTTTACCTCATTGTGTGTACCAGATATGCTACTACGAGTCTCTATCTACACTACCGTTCAAAGGTTTGGGGTCACATTGAAATGTCCTTATTTTTTAAGGAAAAGCACTGTACTTTTCAATGAAGATAACTTTAAACTAGTCCTAACGTTAAACAAATACACTCTATACATTGCTAATGTGGTAAATGACTATTCTAGCTACAAATGTCTGTTTTTTGGTGCAATACCTACATAGGAGTATAGAGGCCCATTTCCAGCAACTATCGCTCCTGTGTTCTAATGGTACAATGTGTTTGCTCATTGGCTCAGAAGGCTAATTGATGATTAGAAAACCCTTGTGCAATCATGTTCACACATCCGAAAACAGTCTAGCTCGTTACAGAAGCTACAAAACTGACCTTCCTTTGAGCAGATTGTGTTTCTGGAGCATCACATTTGTGGGGTCAATTAAACGCTCAAAATGGCCAGAAAAAGAGAACTTTCATCTGAAACTCGACAGTCTATTCTTGTTCTTAGAAATGAAGGCTATTCCATGTGAGAAATTGCTAAGAAATTGAAGATTTCCTACAACGGTGTGTACTACTCCCTTCAGAGGACAGCACAAACAGGCTCTAACCAGAGTAGAAAAAGAAGTGGGAGGCCGCGTTGCACAACTAAGCAAGAAGATAAGCACATTAGAGTCTCTAGTTTGAGAAACAGACGCCTCACAGGTCCTCAACAGGCATCTTCATTAAATAGTACCCGCAAAACACCAGTGTCAACATCTACAGTGAAGAGGCGGCTGCGGGATTTTGGGCTTCAGGGCAGAGTGGCAAAGAAAAAGCCATATCTGAGACTGGCCAATAAAAGAAAAAGATTAAGATGGGCAAAAGAACACAGACATTGGACAGAGGAAGACTGGAAAAAAGTGTTGTGGACGGATAAATCCAAGTTTGAGGTGTTTGGATCACAAAGAAGAACGTTTGTGAGACGCAGAACAAATGAAAAGATGCTGGAAGAATGCCTGACGCCATCTGTTAAGCATGGTGGAGGTAATGTGATGGTCTGGGGTTGCTTTGGTGCTGGTAAGGTGGGAGATTTGTACAGGGTAAAAGGGATTCTGAATAAGGAAGGCTATCACTCAATTTTGCACCGCCATGCCATACCCAGTGGACAGCGCTTGATTGGAGCCAATTTCATCCTACAACAGGACAATGACCTTAAACACACCTCCAAATTGTGCAAGAACTATTTACAGCAGAAGCAGGCAGCTGGTATTCTATCATAGGTAATGGAGTGGCCAGCGCAGTCACCAGATCTGAACCCCATTGAGCTGTTGTGGGAGCAGCTTGACCGTATGGTACGCCAGAAGTGCCCATCCAACCAATCCAACTTGTGGGAGCTGCTTCTAGAAGCGTGGGGTGCAATTTCTCCAGCTTACCTCAACAGATTAATAGCTAGAATGCCAAAGGTGTGCAATGCTGTAATTGCTGCAAAAGGAGGATTCTTTGACGAAAGCAAAGTGTGATGTAAAAACAATATACAAATCATTACATAGATAGATAGATAGATAGATAGATAGATAGATAGATAGATAGATAGGAGATAGATAGATAAATAGGACATAGATAGATAGATTAGATAGATAGAATTTATTCCATGCAAAAAGGATGGAACCACCTCTCGTGGTCTTTTTTAAGATAGTTAAATAGATAGATAGATAGATAGATAGATAGATAGATAGATAGATCGTCAAAGCCTTTATTTTAATTGTAAAGATTAGAAGCACCATTTATGTATTACAGAATGAAAAGTATAAATATCAGTTGTTGAAACCAAGCACCAGATGGATCTGTCAATTCAGCACATGGTGTCAAGCTGGTCTGAACACAAAATTAAATGGAAGCTCCTTTCGTCTATAATTTTGTTGTATGTGCCTATTTTCTTTTGGACTGGATATTTGTTTGTTGTTTGGTATTGAGAATACAGTGCACATCTAGAAGTATGGGAAGCATCAGCTGTTGTTCTCTTAGGCTATGTTCACACTACGTATATGTCCGGCCGCATATTTAACACGGCCGGACATATACGTGTGAAACTCTGGCCGGGGATTTACGTAAGTTGCGGCCGGCTACGTACGGTCCGCGAACTTACGCCCGTAGTCTACTTATGCTTCCCGAGCGCCGTACGTAGCGATCTGACAGCGGTCTTTTACTTGGATATCTTCGGCTAGCCCCGGACACCACTCAGAACCTTTTGGATCGGCAAATCAAAGTGCAAAAATGAAGAAATCACCACTCCGTACGGGACCGCATGTTACGGGACCTCATTTTTTACGGCGCCGCATACAATCCGGGCGTAAATTCTTACGTAGTGTAAACTGTGCATCCGTAGATCCTATACTTTCCATTGTACGCAAACTATGTAAATCTCCGGCCGCTTATTCACGGAACGAGCTACGGCCGGAAACTTACGTAGTGTGAACACAGCCTAAAAGAAATAAAAAATAATCTAAGTCTATTGTTAACAATAAGCGCTGCAAAGTGCTCCCACACCAACACATTGACAATCGTCCTATCATCCAACGTCTCAAAGTATGAAATAAATCTGTTATTTTACTTAAAATCTACAGATAAAAAGTAAAAACAACAAATATACAGTTAAAGAGGTTATCCAATAAAAAAGAAAACATGGCAGCTCTAGTCTAAAAACAGCATGACATGTCTTCAGTTTGGCTGTGATTTTGCCATTAAAGAGTACCTGCCATTAAAAACAAACTTACAGATTACAGAATGCCCCAAATATCAGACCCCTTGACGAATCTCCGGCACAGGGTTTGGACATGTACATCGGCGGTGGCTTATTGGAAGTCAATCATTTCCTACATTCATATCCACTACGAAATTAAAGTAGTTATTGCCGAAGGTGCCGGACACCTAAATGGTAATATTGCAGTTAAAAATCTTCTTTGAGATAGATAGAGTAGACACAGAGAGACACAGGGACTCACACACTAAACGTTTCTTTCAAAAATGGGAGTCTTTTATTATTGCACACTTTGATTCCTCAGCGATAGACACAATTGTTTGCCCGTTTAGGCTTACACAACGGTACTGTACCAAATCCTTGACAGGTACCTAGGGTGCTTTGCAGCTATCTTAAAGAACAAATTATATGTCTGTTTGAATTTTTCCCAGGTGTTGAATTTTGTGGGGGGGGTTTTATTTTGTTTTTTTTTTTGTTTTTTTGTTATGCTTAAAAACTTTATTGGAAAAGCAGAAAATTACAAACCAGTCTTCCATTACAGGTTATAAAGAACATGCCAAATGATGCTCAGGTCTCCTGTGATATTGTAGATGAGTAACTATCACACATGACTCTTGGCAGCAGACTATATAGCACGAAGCACAATACTCACCACTGGTGGCACTGTAATTCTTTCCTGGAATAAAAGAGAGAATCAAAAAAAAAAAAATGAGGAGCGGGGCTGGACTGGCCATCTCCGTGTTTTATTTTAATGCACATTTTGTTATTGCATATGATATGATCAATGTCCATGCATTATTGTACCATTATTAGAGATGAGCGAACCGGGTTGGGGTTCGAGTCGATCCGAACCCAAACGTTCGGTATTTGATTAGCTGGGAATCTGATTGGTTGCTAGGAGCAACTGAGACAGTTTCACTGTGCACCATGTTTGATAAAGCTCCCCCTTTGTGTGAAAATCTAAGTTATAACATTGGCCACTAGGGTCACTCCAATGTCTGTTGTCAAGGAATGAGCATCAATAATCAATAACAATTTAGACAGTAACTAGGAAGTGAGGGAGAAGTTTTGCTCCTATGCTGTCAATCACAGTGACAGGAGAGAGCAGCAGACATCAGATGTATATGATTGTAACATCTATAATTTTATGGGAGTTTTTTTTACATATATGGCTATATTGAGAAAGAGCTTTTTTTTTTTTTTTTTTACATGTTTTTAATGCAATGTGGAATGCAAATTTCTGGTTACAAATTGTACAATTTTAGACAGATTTGCTCCGACCGTAAAAAAAAAAAAAATGCTTAATCCATAATTGCCTAATCCGAACATATCACTTTATTCACAAACTCAACAAAACAACGGATAATTAAAAATAAGGATATAAGAGATGACCCAACGAAATATGACAAACATCTAGAAAAACACTTATGAGGGGTGTCTATCAAGTATACATAAAGTGCATCAATTCCAGGATATTATATTATAAAGTGCCATAAAGTAGATCAGTTTTGATATCCTGTCCATACCATATATAAGCCAGTTGCCTCATATTGAGAAACATAAGCACAGGTATCAAGCAATGTAGACAAAAAATATCATGGATTCTTATCTCCATTAACCAGAGGTGCTGTTAGACTCTCCTGCACCTGGGGCAAAGACTAATAGTTTGGCGCCCCCACCCCTCTTTAGCAATTTTTGCCTGTCTGTAATTGACAACTGCACTGACAGTGTCCCAAACACTGTCTGCTACTTAATATACATAATGCAGTATTTGTCTCTGTTTTTATAAATATTATCTTGTTTCTATCATCCTCCCAGTTCTACCCTGGTTCTGCCCGCATATATTTGGCGCCCATACTGTATGTGTACATTACTGTCATCTTCATGGTCTAAGGAAGGTGGCAATGCCTCGAAATCTCAAGTGGAGATTGCGCCGTGGTCTCCGCTTGAAGTTTTGCCTGTCCCATTGATTCAATAGCATGTATCACGCGCAATCCGCTGTCCACCCTAAGAATTGACATGTCCTTGTAAATTCCATAGTGTTAACCAGGAAATGGTCAAAATAGAGTCACTTTAGACCAGGGGTGGGGAACCTCCGGCCCGCGGGCCGCATCCGGCCCCTGACACCTCCGGATGTGGCCCGCGGCTCCCCTGTGACATGCGCCGCTCTGGAGGAGAAGGAGCCGACACACAGGGCATCCTCCTGTGTCTGTGACAGCTGCCAGGAGGATGCTGTGAGTGCCGGCTCCTTCCCCTCAGAGCGGTGCACATCTTCTGACTCCTGCCCTCCTGTGACGTGCGCCGCGCTGGTGAGGCAGGAGCTGGCACAGACACAGGAAGATGTGTTGTATGCCGGCTCCTGCCTCACCAGCGCAGCGCAGAGCGGCGCACGTCTTCTGACTCCTGCGGGCCGCGCGCGATGACGTCATTTCATCGCGCGCCGCCTGCAGGAGAAGACCGGCACAGAAGAGAGGAGGGAGAAGAGGACCTGGATAGCGTGGGAGCGGAGGAAAGGTGAGTGGGATGTTTATTTTTTTCATTTGGGGCAGACACTGGGGGTTAACTAGGCCACCAGGGACATGACTGGGGGGGGGGGTTTAACTAGGCTACCAGGGACATGACTGGGGGGTTAACTAGGCTACCAGGGACATGACTGGGGGGGTTAACTAGGCCACCAGGGACATGACTGAGGAGTTAACTAGGCTACCAGGGACATGACTGAGGGGTTAACTAGGCCACCAGGGACATGACTGAGGAGTTAACTAGGCTACCAGGGACATGACTGAGGAGTTAACTAGGCCACCAGGGACATGACTGAGGAGTTAACTAGGCCACCAGGGACATGACTGAGGAGTTAACTAGGCTACCAGGGACATGACTGGGGGGGTTAACTAGGCCACGAGGGACATGACTGAGGAGTTAACTAGGCTACCAGGGACATGACTGAGGGGTTAACTAGGCCACCAGGGACATAACTGAGGAATTAACTAGGCTACCAGGGACATGACTGAGGAGTTAACTAGGCCACCAGGGACATGGCTGGGGGGTTAACTAGGCTACCAGGGACATGGCTGGGGGGTTAACTAGGCTACCAGGGGCATCACTAAGGATTCAAATCAGGTACAAGGGGCATCACAGAGGGTTAACTACAATAGCAGGGGCATTAGGGGAACAATACTTTGCCTTGTTCGGGTGCTGCAAACCCCCGCTACTAACTGCCGCGCACGGTATAACATTGAGTGCGGCCCTCGAATGATTTTATTAAGGCCCGACCGGCCCTCGACATGGAATAGGTTCCCCACCCCTGCTTTAGACTATGTGTGGACCAATAAAGTGATTAGGGCCGCTGTCATTGTGCTGTATCTATATCATCCGGTCATGAAGCTGACATGTCATGAGAATTGCCCTAACACAGGGCACATACTGTATTGTGGCTAGAGATGAGCGAATCAGACGGATTTCTGGTTTGTATGAATCCTAGGTATCCTAGGTAATCTCTCTTCTCATGATGGTGGTGGTGGTGGTGATGGGTGGGGGGGGGACAGAGGTCACAGGGGACTTCAGCTGTACTTAGTGCAGGGGGATATGGGTGGGGATAGACAGCTCCTGTCCCCCGTGTAGTAAGCAACGATGCTATAAAACTTGAGGGGGCTTGCTGGCGGCCCCCTGATCTCTGCGCCTGGGGCAGCTGTCCCTCTGCTCACCCCTCCCTACGCTCCGGCAATAACCTACCCATAGTGATGCTGAATGTCTGTCCCCAACGCACGTTTCGCGTAATGCTTCCTCAGGAGGACAATCTCTTCCTAGGGAGTAGAGTAAAATTACTAAATTTTTACAGCGATTTTAGCAAATCCACTGCAAAGTTGCACTTAAAAAAACTAACAAAAAAGCTATTTCTCAATATAACCAAAAATGTATTGAAACTGTCAAAAGCATAAATTAAATGATAGATGTCACAGTAGTATACACAAAATATACAGGATTAGTGTGCCTCTCTGTCTGTCTGGTGTCTGTTGCTCTCTCCCTGCACTGTGATTGACAGCATAGGAGCAGAGATTTGAATCTGTCTATCAGATATAGCGGTCTGGCACTATCCGACTAGGGTAACTTATAACATGGTAGCAGTGTAAGGAGGTGGAAAAATTACGGAGGTGCTCACACAAGAAAAAATGTGTGTAAATCATCAAAAAGGAGAATAAATTGAGGGCACTCACCGTTAAAATGAAAAAATCTTTATTAAATCCTCTTTAAAGACATATGTTCTATGTGCAGCAGTGAACCGGGATGCCAGGCTACAGCTGATTGCTAGTCCATGACAGCTGTTTCGCACGTCACACCGTGCTTCTACGGATGCTGCATCCATAGAAGCACGGTGTGACGTGCGAAACAGCTGTCATGGACTAGCAATCAGCTGTAGCCTGGCGTCCCGGTTCACTGCTGCACATAGAACATATGTCTTTAAAGAGGATTTAATAAAGATTTTTTCATTTTAACGGTGAGTGCCCTCAATTTATTCTCCTTTTTGAGAGATTTGAATTTCCCTCCCTCACTTCCTAGTCTCCGTCTAATTTGTTATGAATTATTGATGTTCGTTTAATTCATTCATGAGTAGGTTCCTTTATTTCAGAGTACAACATAGCAATTTATGGTGAAGAGCTTGTTGCTTCTTGATGCTGCAAGTCATTTGGTATTATTCCCCTGTCAAGCACCCTTTAGGCAGTTAACATATCTCCAAATTATAAAAATCTGAATTATTGTGGATAGGCTATCAATTTTTTTTTTATCCAGGAAAACCCTCTTTAATTTCTTTACTCTTTAAGTGAACTTAGCAGTCTCTGTGACTTCCCCTGTATAACACGTTCTTGCTGTTACAAATTGGTGTCTAAATCTGCCCTTGTATCTGTGAATATGTTTTTTTTTTTGTGATTTAAACCCTTTGAGGACCAGGCCCAAAATGACCCAGTGGACCGCTCAAATTTTCATTTTTGTGTTTTCGTTTTTTCCTCCTCCCCTTCTAAGAGCTCTAACACTTTCAGTTTTCTATCTACAGGGCAATGTGAGGGCTTGTTTTTTACAGGAATATTAGTACTTTGTAATGGCTTCTTTTATTTTACCATAACATGTATGATGGAACCCCAAAAATATTATTTATAAAGATATAAAGTGGTGAAATCGTAAAAAAAAGAATGCAATATGGTAACTTTTGGAGGTTCCTGTGTCTACGTAATGCACTATATGGTAAAAGCTACATGGTACCATTATTCTATAGGTCAGTCCGGTAAGCATGCAGGTTACACAGATTCTCTAATGTTATATATATTTTTTTTTGTATTAAATCCCTTTTTTTTTTTGCAATGAATTAATAATATGGGCCTATTGTGACTCTTAAAACAGTTTTATTTTTTTCACCTACGGGGCTGTTTGTGGTGTCATTTTTTGCGCCATGATCTCTACTTTTTATTAATACCATATTTGTTTTGATCACTTTTTAATACATTTTTTATAATGTAACCAAAAGTCGACAATCCTGGCGCTTTTTCCCTCTTTTTGTTTACGCCGTTCGCGATGACCATTGTTATATTTTAATAGATCGGACAATTACGCACGCTACGGTATATAATATGTTTATTTATTTATTTTTATATGTTTTATTTATATAATGTGAAAGGGGGGTGATTTTAACTTTTATTGAGGGACGGGCTTTGGGGTATTTATAAAAACATTTTTACATTTTTTTTCTTTACACATTTTAAGTCCCCCTGGGGGACTTTAACCTGCAATATTTAAATTGCAGACACTGTACTGTACATAGGCATAGCATTGATCAGTGTTATAAGCCGATCAGACCACACAGAGAAAGGTAAGAGACCTCCGGTGGTCCGATACAGCGATCAGGACCCCTGCAGTCATACTGCGGGGGTCCCGATTGGTAATTGACAGGGGACTGCCCCTGTGATCTACTCACGTCCTGCTTCAGTTAATAGCACGTGTTTAGGCAAACCCCATGTACACAACCAAATAGATTTAAAATCACTCTGTACCGACAATCTGCCCCCCCCCCCCCCCCCCAACTGCTTGTACAGGGTGCAGATTATGGGTACAGAGTCACTTTAAGAGGCAATATTAATGCCTAAGAAGTCATACATGGTGCTCCATCATGGTTAAAGCAAACAACATTGATAGTAGGGATGACAACATTGATAGTAGGGATGGTCCGAAACTGCCGAGGTTCGGGTTCATATGAACCTGAACGTTCGGCATCAGATTCCAGCTGTCTGCCTGCTCCGTGTAACGGGTGGATACAGCGGGAGGACCACCTGGAAAACTGGGATACAGCCTATGGCTATGGCTCTATCCCAGTTTTCCAGGCAGTCCTCCCACTGTATCCACCCTCTCCACGGAGCGGGCAGACAGCGGGAATCATTTCCGAGAGTACAGGTTCGTACGAACCCGAACCAAACTCGGTACGGACCATCCCTAATTGATAGGTTGGTATGGGGAAAAACAAGGAGCAATGATTATTTTCAGCATGTTCATTCCTAGCATAAATAAGAATGGTCCTACAGAATATTTGCTAATGCAGAAAAAACACATGCCCATTAGTGTGGTCATGGCAGAAAATTAAAATCATTTGAAAAACAAATCTGCTGAACAGTCTGATTAAGTACACCTCTGATAAGCCAAATGCAGTTGGTAGATCTATAAATTAGAAACTGCTATCCATAAATGTCAGAGGCAGTAACACACTGGGAACAACTAATTATTCACCGTATTGCCCTTCATCTAGGACCTGTCCTTTGGAGAAACATAAAGTTTAGCTATTTCAATATACTTTGTGTGCAGCACCATAATGGTAACAAATTAATCTAATGCATTTCTTCTCATTTCAATAATGTATAGGGATGTAATCTTAAAGCGTAACTGTCATTTTAGTGTCATTTTTTAGAAATCAATGAATATCAATAGTACAAGCAATTTTAATAAACTCTATAATAGGTTTTATTAAGCAAAATAGTTTCCTTCTATACCCAAAATGCTGTTTTACTACCTCCCCCCTCACTACAGAAGAAGCAGGATTCCTGTGTCCATTATGCTCTATGGGGAGGGGAGGGAGATGAGGAAGCACGGAGAGGAGAAAATTCAGCCTTAAAAAAACACTACATCCTGCAATCGTCTCTTACCAAGCTCCCAGATAAACACTGACCTTTCTGATCTCTGAATCCAGCATTTTATGTGACCAGACAGTCTCCAAACTGTACAGCTGCTTCTCTGCTCTTCCTGCTCACTAATCCCCCTCTACCCCTCCCCTTCATTAGTTATAAAGGTTATATGGACTCCACAAACCAGTCTTTCCTTTGGTCTTCTGTAATATAGACGGCTTTGCCTGATAATGCACAGATAAGAAGTGAGGGGGGAAAGCTGGAAAACTGCTGTTTGAGTACAGAAAGAGGTCTTTTTGCCTAATAAAACCTATGACAGAGGGTTTTTTAATTGCTTGTACAATAGATTTCTGCAAAAATAAATAAATAAATAACAGTTACACTTTAAAGACCTTGATTTATATCAGGTTTAGTTTGCATTAAGATTTACCTGTTTGACTTTGGCTAATCTTAGAAGTAGATTTTAAAGGGGTTATCTGGAGAGCAGAAAAGGTCCTACTTTTTCTGCTCTTTGGCGCTCCACTTCTCCCTCCCACCATCTTTGGTGATAACTTGAATTAAGTGAGCATTAAAATGCTCAAGTGATTGTTACTTGAGTAGAGTATTTTTCAGTGCTCGAGTGCTCGACCTGAGTACTGGTTCCCATTAAAAACAATGGGAGACTCAAGCATTTAACCAGATACCCCCTGCTCGGCATCGGGCAAGGTGACAGTTTGGATCCAGGGGGTTAAAGGACAACTATGGCATTCAAGAAAAAAAGACTGACATACATTTCATACTCCTTATTCCTCAGAAGACGATCGCCGCTTGAAATTCCCACGGGCAGTGGTCCCCATCAGCTTCAGTCAGCATTTTCGGTTCTCACTCACTTCCGAGTTCCAGTGTAATGAATGCGAATAATGGTGCACATGCACACTGGCAGCCTTTTCATTAGCTGGACCGCAGCCCAATCAGGGCTGAGCAAACTGGAAATTATGTGGTGCGCTCAAGCCAATGATATTCACACCAGTAGCCTTTTCAGTTCTACAGGAAGATGCCGAAGAGGAAGAAGATAGGCCAGCCCCCCCCCCCCCCCCCGCTCTAATGACACCAACACAAAATGGCGCAAGGAGAAGAGCACATAATCAACAGTGTTTAGGTGTCTATGCTTTCTTTCACTTCTGAAGGGGTGGAGTTGGGGGAGCAGGGCCACATAGCTAATTTCCACACATTAAAAGAAGTCCAACAAGGACAGAGGCCCCGTGCCTTGTTCCCAGGTGTCAGAAGGAATACTTTGAAATCAATCTTTTGAGATTGCCGCCCCACCGGAATGTGCCTGGCACAGCATCAGAAAGCTGTGCCTGGCAGTTGTAAGGTACTAGGGCCAAGTCACACCCCCTAGGGAGGTGATTGGTTCCCTTTAAACAGTTTAAAGTGGCAGGACTACTTTACAGCAGCTAGTATATGCTGATAACAATGTTTCAGAGAGAAAGCTTAAGCTGTACAGTACTACAGAAAAGTTTGAAATAAGAAAATTAATTTCATTAAGTAGAGAATAATGTGTCTGATCCAAGGCGCGTCACATGTTTAGATTTACCAAATTATCTTCTATTATTGATTTCTCCTTCAAATTTATCTGTATATACTGCAGTGGCATGCCACATCAGCCGTCATATTGTTTGAATGCTGAAAGGAAAGTAAATGAGGTTATAATTTGTTTTAAGCAATTTAATACGATAGAACCTCACAGCAGCTTGCAAGGCGGCAATTGGTTTCTATGAGCCTTCGCTAAGTGTTCTGAATAGATATTTATAAGCAATGAGTTTAGCACTAGCATTGATAGAAAAGGTTTGCATTTTTTTCTACTTATTGCACCATGCTAGAAGCTTAATAATGAAGCCCGATATGTTTACAGTTCACGTTGCTAATCATAAATTTATATACATATATTTTAACTGTTTTGATTTTTCAACTACTTTGACTACTGCTCTGGTATATGATTTGATGGATTGGTCATTTTCTAACAAAATGTTGTTTAGTTGTTAACCCCTTAAAGACAGAGCCCTTTGATGCACAAAAGTCTGGGTCAAATCGATGCAATGTTCCTCCCCGCCTTCTAAGAGCCATAGCGCTTTTATTTTTCCACCTACAGGGCTGGTTGGAGTGTCATTTTTTTGCGCCATGATCTCTAGTTTTTATTAATATCATATTGGTGTAACAGAAAAATATTGATCGCTTTTTATTAATTATATATATATATATAATTTATTAAAATCAGCAATCCTGGTGTGTGTTGTTGTTGTTTTTTTCCATTTACGCCGTTCACTGTGCAAGAACAATAATGTTATATTTTAATAGATCGGACAATTCCGCACGCTACGATATGTAATATGTTTATTTATTTATTGTAAAATAGTTTTATTTTTATTTAGGGGGCGAGGGGGTATTTTAAACTTTTATTGGTAGGGGGTTTATAAGGGTTTTTTAATACTTTTAAAAACTTTTTTTATTGCACTTTTTTTACACTTTTTATCACTGTAAATATGTACTAATCTATGTTATGCCATAGCATAGCATAGATCAGTGTTATCAGCGATCTATGTATAGAGCTTGCCTGAGAGCAGACTCTATACATGGATCGCCGATCCCACAGGACGGAGGTAAAGGACTTACCCCCGCCTGTCGGCACAAGCGATCGGGACCCGCGCAGCATGGCTGCAGTGATAGAAGCTTGTTCTGTCACCGAGTACCTTAAACGCTGTGATCGCTATAGATCGCAGCGTTTAAGGGGTTAATGAGAGGCAGCTGCGGGGTATGTGCAGTAGGAACGTATATATACATGTTACTGACAGGAAGGGGTTAAAAAGTTATGCTCCGTACTAATAGAATTGGGGTGTTTATCAATGCTTGCACCAGAAAACTGGCACTCAAAGTTGAAAAAAAAAGAAATTTTTAGCAATGCTTGCAAAATTTTGCAAAAACACTAAAGTTGCTAATTTTTGAGCAAAATGAAGCTTGCATAAAAATATTTGGCAAAGCACATCTATTTCTACATGTATGGGTAAACTAAGCAGTTTATAAATGCAGCGATCACATGATACATCACATGCCTCCATTACTCTTGTTAAATAAAACGTGTCATGTATTAACTTTTTACATTAAAAAAAAAATTATAATAGTTAAGAGTCATTAATAATAACTGACCAATTCCTTTAAAGTGGGTGTCCAATTATTGAATATATAGTTCATTTATGAAAAAATATCACAATATTTGCCAATTGCATGATGGTCAAGGGGTATTCCCATCTCAACTAATATAGTTATACTTGTGGGGCCTATTATGTTAAATGTTTTTGAAAATCCATTCATTTAGCAAACTTGTCTCCTTCTCCTATGACCACTCTTTCCCTCCCATTCCCTCCACTGTTCTTAGAGCATAGTGGTCATCAATAAGCCAGAAAATGAGCTGTCAAGAATAAAAAGTAAAGGGTTGACATATCCGGAGAAGGAGACAAGTTTGCTAAATAAATATAATTGTAAAAAATTTTTTTAACTGGATGAGCCCTACAAGTTTAACTCTGTTAGTTGACATGGGAATACCCTTCAAGAGGTATGATATTTAGTTTTATAGTATGGTGCTATCTAGAGTTCAAAGTGTACATAATGGGCCTGTCTCTTGAAGGGTATGTGTCACCTAAATTTTTTTTTTACTGATTAGAGTCAAGTACTAAAACATGTTCTTTTATTCTAATCTGTTTCTATTTTCTGACTTTTCTGACTATTTATTTATTTTCATTTTTGGGATATTGTTCTGGAGGCTGCCATATTGCCTGGGCTGTTCTTAACAGCATTTAGTGACATGGACTACAAGACTCATGGACATAGATGGCAATAGACTAACTTTGTCCCCTTGAGATTAATGTAAGACATCATTGAGCATGCTCTGTGATCTTTGAAGAGGTCAATAGGAAGCTGTTATTGTCTTCTCTATCTACTGGTTTCACATGTTGCTGCGATGCTGAACAGATGACTTTACAGCAGCCTCCTCTTATCACCACGGACACAACAGGAAGTCTCAGCTTAGTTGTAGCCCCTTTGGTGAGAATGAAAACTACAAGATTTTAGGATTATTTTATAATATAGATAGAAAAATAGGAACAATGTCACCAAAATTCTTTAAAAAATATGTCTAACATAAACATCAATTAAACAATAAGTCATTGTCTGATGACAAATTGCCTTTAAATAAATGAGTGCTGCTGGACACACATACTCAGCCACACTGTTTGCAGCCAGTTAAAGGGGTTCTAGGATCAGAAAATGCACAGCTATTTTCTTGCAAAAACAGCAAGAATCCCTGTTTTCAGGTTGTGTGTGGTATTGGAATTCAGCTCCATTCCCTTCAATGGAACTGAGCTGCAAAATCACATCCAAGCTAGGGACAAAAGTGATGCTGTCTCTGAAAGAAAGTGTCCATGTTTTTCTAAGCCTGGATAACCCCTTTTAATAAATAGTGATCCTGTAACTACTGCAATGCAACAAATACAACCTCTTTCTGCCTTGCATGTTTTGGAAGGAGCAGGGCCTTTGCCAAATAAAAAAGATTTTTTTATGCTGGAAACACTGCTTTAGAATAGGTATTTACAGTCTTTCAGGTATCATTGTATGAAAATGCTTTATGAGTATGGAAATACCCATTGAGAATCATATTATATTATGTTTAGTGTATGGTATGCGAGATTGGGTCTTTCTACAAAAGATTGCAGAGGCTTGTTCTGAAATGCGCGGGGAATCCTCTGCCGCACAATCAGGAGATAAGTGATGACTGTGAAGCATGTTTTGCATTTGTATTTTACAACATGTATTGAATAGGCACTTGCAAGCACTCACAGACAATTGCTGGCAATGATTTGAAATTACTCACTGCAACTGATAAATTTTATTGTGATTGTGAATGGTGATAGGCGAACATGTTCGTAAATGTTTGTATGTTCATACGAACATAACACTAATTGATCATGTTAGCCGATCAATATGTTTAATGATCGGAATGGTTATAACAATCATTTTAGGATAGAATTTCGAACTTGCAAACGTAAATAACTGCGTAATTTACGCTTTGCACCTGATAATCTGTATGCATGTGCATTCACCAAAACGTAAAATTTTTAATGCACGTTCGTTAGTGCAAAATCAGCATGCCAGGGAGCTATTTACATGAGCCATCTTAGAAGGGAGGGGTAGGAGGGTGAGATAGAGAGAACAACTTACACACAGTTTTCTGTGTCTTCAGCAGAAATCTGCAGCTCAGCAATGGAGGAAGAAGACTAAAAAGATAATAACAGGTATGAAACAAATTGTTAGACTCCAGGAAGGAGGATAATTCAGCATATATTTTTAGCTAGCTGGATAACCCCTTTAAGAATTGGAATCATTAGAGTCTGGTTGGTGCTCCTGTGTCAGAGAAATGTAACTGAACACATGACCCTGACATCATGGTTGGGTGTAGCAGTATTTAATCAGCGCTTCACCTGTTCATTTGGGAAGCAATCAGGATGATCTTACATTGCCCGGTCATACTGACTACAGACTAAGACACAAGCACCTTTTGGCAAGATGTTTTCTTACTAAAAAGTGTGTCTTATAGTCAAAAAATGGTACTGCTATATGTTATCTATATATAACCCATTAATGTTGACATTTACATTCTCTCGTCTACATAACACAGTATCATTTGCTGTTGCAGTAATATTAAGAATGGGATGGGTATTATTTAGAATGTAAACTATATATACACATTGAAGCATCTAATAAAAAAAAGGATACACCCACAACCGCAGCATTTAAAGGGATGAATTGCTGTGAACAGACTCATCTTCATTTGGGGCAGTTGCAGCAGGGTCCTTGCTATGTACTACGGCCAGGCTCCTGCTGCTTGATCTCATGGGCACAGTGTCTAAGAGAGCAGCTTGAGCTCTGCTTGAGCTAAACTGCTTTTTTCATTGCCATCAGCCAAAGTAGGGCTCCGTAAAACTGTAAGGTGGCTAGAAGACATAAAAGAACAATTAAAGTGATTATTTTTCAAGGTAATAACATGATTGTGCAATACAGTTATGATGCTGGCAGTACCTAGTTCATAGTGAACCTATGGTTTTCAAAATCGACAATATTCAGCATGTAGCATGCAATACCACAAGCACAATATACAGCATATAGCATGCTTACAGTCTTGTAAGAAAGTGTATTACTCAAAAACAAATGTCCCCATAACCTACTGTATATATTCAATAGTCTTTTAAAACAAGAAATCAACTTGATCAGAAACACAGAGACACAAATCTATTTTGGTATAATCCCTACAGTTACACCGTCTCTTATCTATGGTTCTTGTCAAGGGAAACAACAGGAGCTTCCTAACAAAAGCTTCCGAATCTCCTAACCTTTATCCGAAAAAAGCAGAGCCATTGATTCCCACAAGTTATTTATAGCAAATCCTAACATAGCTTTAAACTAACATTACAGCTCTGCTTTGTTCAGCTCTTATTTCTACACCTTTGTAAAATCTGTTCCCAGTTTATTTTTTGCCTAAAGTCTCAGTATAATAGCACAAAATTTCATGTTTGCCTTTCCTATGCAAATAAAACTCAATTCGTAAAAAAGAAACGCCAATAAAGAAAAAATACATAAAGCATGGGCTGTTCCAGTGATACAAACTGCTGGAGAATTACCTTTGACCCTGAGATGTAGTTCTTGTGCCTAAATCCAATGAATATACAGTCTCAGGCTATGTTCACACAATGTAAGAGACCGGCCGTTCCATGGCCATGTACTGAAGTACCGGCCGGATGATCTTTATGGCCGCAGAGTTCTGATGCCGGCGCATCCGTGTGTGCCCACATCAGAACTCTTTACTGCACACTATGGAGCGAGCGGCCAGAGCCACTCGCTCCATTGTGTGCACTGACAGGGTTTTCGGCGGCCACTATTCAATGAATAGTGGCCGCAGAAAACTGACATTTCGGTTGTTTGTGGTGCCGCTATGGATCCCGGCCAGAGCGTATACCATGTGTATACGCTCCAGCCGGAAGCACATAGACAGCAATGCAATGTATAGTCTCGTAATAATCACGGCCGTTGTGCGAAAATATATGTTGTGTGAACAAAGCCTCACACATCACAAGGTAGATACAGCTTACAGTGGGCATGGAAAGTATTCAGACCCCTTTAAATTTTTCACTCTTTGTTGTATTGCAGCCATTTGGTAAGTTCGAAACAGTTATTTTTTTTTCTCATTAATGTACACTGTGCACCCCATCTTGACAGAAAAAAAAACAGAAAAGTAGATATTTTTACAAATTTAATACACAAGAAAAACTGAAATATCACATGTTTATAGGTAGTATTGAGTAGAAGCCTCCTCCCTTTTGAGCTAGTACAGCCATGAGTTTTCTTGGGAATGATGCAACAAGTTTTTCACACCTGGATTTGAGGATCCTCGACCATTCTTCCTGGCAGATCCTCTCCAGTTCCCTCAGGTTGGATGGTGAATGTTGGTGGACGCCATTTTGAAGTCTCTCCAGTGAGGCTCAATTGGGTTTAGGTCAGGGCTCTGGCTGGGCTGGTCAAGAATGGTCACAGAATTGTTCAGAAGCCGCTGCTTTGTTATTTTATCTGTGTGCTTAGGGTTATTGTCCTGTTGGAAGATGAACCTTCCACCCAGTCTGAGGTCCAGAGCACTATGGTATAGGTTTTCATCCTGGATATCTTTATACTTGGCCCCATTCATCTCTCCTTCAATTACAACCTTTCCCTGCAGCTGAAAAACATAGATTAGTCTAACCTGCTGATAGCTCCACTTTAAGATCTTGTGGGGAGACTTCTCAAGACTGGCATACAAGTACATCAGTCTTACATAAACCCCCTCCCCCAATTATCCATTTGGATATACTAAGAGGTTTAATTACTATCACATGGATTTTTCTGGCTAAAACAGCACAACCCTATCTGTTGCTATACTGTATATGAACAAAATGTTAATATTTCATGTTTTTTAATTATTTCTCTTTGCTTCATCATTTATTTTTTGAGTAGTCACTTCCTCCCCTACAGCCCCTTTTACCAGATTCCCCCTTATTTACCTGGTTTAAAAATATTTTAAATCAAGCATCAATAGTAGGGATGGTCCGAACCCGTCGAGGTTCGGGTTCGGCTGAAACTGAACACTCGGCATCGGATTCCCGCTGTCTGCCCGCTCCGTGCAGCGGGCGGATACAGTGGGAGGAACGCCTGGAAAACTGGGATACAGCCTATGGCTATGGCTGTATCCCAGTTTTCCAGGCGTTCCTCCCGCTGGATCCGCCCGCTGCATGGAGCAGGCAGACAGCGGTAATCATTGCGGAGGGTTCGGGTTCGGACCATCCCTAATCAATAGCACTATCCCATCCACCATCCATACAGGAACCTTTTGCATGGCATTCCCAGAGATGTACTGGCCCCAGAAACGTGTAATGCTTTCTAGAGGCACCAAGGGAGGACACGATAGAAAAGCTCCCAGCTTGGAAGTACATGCATGTCTTCTGTAGTGAATATGTTGCACACATGATAGTCTTTCTCATCCTGCGGGCAATGATTGTGTTTTTATTTTCTTTCTGTTATGTAATTTGTTTGGATAGCTACAAAATCATGAACTTTTCAACTGACACATTTTTCAACCTGCTGTCAAATGCTGCAGTCCCAGAGACAAGTTCTGTTCACAGGCTGTGTAGGCGGACATCATGATATTTGTTTTCTAGATAGCAATCCCTAAAGAGCAAAGAAAGATTGAATTTGGTAGACAATATTTCAAGTGCATTTGATATTTCGCTTCTGCTATATTATTACTGCCACATGTATTGTATCATCATTCTACTCTGACATTGCAGGGTGGATTTTCTTCATGTGAGGAAGGTGATTTTATTAGCACCTTTCTCATTTACCTTTGTAAACCTGATTATATAAGTTATATTCAAATATTGCAGATTTATTGCAAACATTTCCATAGCTGTCTCTCTATCTGAATGAAGAGTCTGGCCCAGGAGCCTACATTGCTGGAATTTTCCATTCTTAGGAGGAGTCTGCCTCAGATGCTGATAATCAACCTCCACCTCCCTCTACCCGATTGGCGTTCAATCACATAAGAGCATCTGGTCCCAGGCACCAGTACTTTTCCATTTCTTCAGTCAGTGGTCATCAGGGACCTTCTCTGAGGGTAACAACCTTGGAGTTTCCCGCAGCAAAGCCCATCATGCCTTGTGCCAGGCTCTGGTGAAAATCTGCTTCTTGGAGAAGGTATGTCAGCACCCCTTGGTATCCGGGGGATCCACCTCTTGGTCCATCCAAGATGAGATCTGCATAAGGTACTGTGTATCAGAATCTGAGGTTTACACATAGGGGGACATTTATAATGTCCGGCGTTTTTTACGCCAAGCTTACAAATGTCCCCGCAGCTCTGTAGATCAGAGGATTTATGTAGAGGCGCATTGCCTCTACATAAATCCCGAGCGCACGGAGCCCGTCCATGCGAAAATTTTGAAACCTAAGCCAGCTCAGAGCTGGCGTAGGTTGCAGTATAATTTTTCCTCTGAAAAAATAATAAATGAGGCGCACGCAGAGACCGTGCCCCCTCTGCATGCTGCTGCACCCCCGTAATGCCCCCTTTCAAGCTCACTGGTGAAGGTGGCGCAGTTGGGGTAGATGCAAAAAAAATATTTGCAAAAATACCATTTGCAAATATTTTTACGCTGATGTGCCCCATCTGCCCCTAAAAAAGGCATTTACGCCTCTTCATATATGTTCCCCATAGTATTTTGGTCAGTATTTGGTCCTCATTTTGGTTTTGGCCACAGAAATATCAGGAAAGACGTAAATGGGAAGTCCCATGAAAATTTATTTAAAAAAAAGCAAGGGAAGCAGGGGGGGGGTGCAGGAACTGCCTCCGAAGAAAATATAACTTTACTGAAAGAGCAGTAGATGCTTGGAACAAACTTCCAGCAGATGTGGTTGATAAATCTACAATAACTGAATGTAATCCTGTCTGGAATAAACATACAGTGGTGCCTTGGACTACGAGCATAATTCGTTCCGGGACCGTGCTTGTAATCCAAATCCACTCTTAAACCAAAGCAAAATTTCCCATTAGAAATCATTGAAATGCTGACAATTGGTTCCACACCCCAAAAATAATGATTTATTATTCTGAACAACATGTAGAACAAATGAAACAAACATTGAGGAACAACAAAATATGTGATATTATAAGTTACTGTACAGTATAGCAATCAGCATGTGAAGTTCAATGTGTAAGTGCAAAAACCTGAAAAAACAGCCGCAGTTTGTAGATACAGGATGGAACTGCAGACCCCCATAATGCAGAAGCGTAGTACAACAGGCTAGAATAGAGAAGCAGGGCTGCTGTCAGAGGTCTGTGTGGTCACATGGCAGCAATAGGGAATGGGTGTGTGTTCAGCATGGACCAATCAGGAAGTGAGAATCACAGAGCTGTGCAGCAGGACAGTGACAGAGACTTTTCTATACAGCAGTGTGACTGGTTGTGTGTGAGTGCAGGCACATTATAGCAGGAATGGAGAGGATGGGAAACACAAGGGCTGACAGACTGCAGGGAGCATCAAGGAATGAGCAGGACAGATGTGGGCACAGTATAGCAGCCCTCTCTTTCTATTGAGAGATTACCTGCACAGTCCTGTCCCCTGATGTAAGCCCCAGCCTAAAGTGGATCTGCTATGATTTGGAAGGTGAGGGAGACTTCCTGGGTCAGAGTACAGGGCTGTAGACCCCACTATGCCGACCATGCCCCTCCCACTCTCCTCCCACTAAGTACAGGGAGCTCTTAAACCAAAGCAATGCTCCTAAACCAAGTTACAATTTTGAAAAACTGTGAGCTCTTCTTGCAAAACGCTCTTAATGCAAGTTATTCTTAAACCAAGGTACCACTGTATATCTATTCTGAGATAATAGGAATGGAGATCATAATAATTTCTAAATAACAGAGTAAAACAATAATGGAAAGATTTGCACGTTGTTTTGTGTTTTGGACCAATTCCTGGCATTGGCTAAATATACCGACTAAAATAAGAACCAAATACTGACTGAATAAAATAAGAACCAAATACTGACTGACTGAATATTCCCAATGAATCCAGCCTATGAGCATTGTGAGGTTTTGTTCGAGGTACGCTCTATAGTAAGAATTTCTAGCCTATTAAGCAAACCTGCATCATTGCCAAATACATCAGGGACTTGTAAAACTGCACATTTTCTTTTTAAAATGTGATCTCTTTTCCATTCCTTTAGCAAGCAAAGCTTCAGTGATCATCAGCATAATTATTATCCTCCCACTCTAATACATTACATGCAAAATGATATTCAGGAATATTTAAAGCCTTCCTATCAAATGATACAAGGGGAATATCTTGTTCAACAGAGAACTTCGAAGTATAATAATGGAACTGCAAATATCAACAGGTCACATCGAAATGTGTCCGCAGAGGATTGTTAAATATAAAGAGATTAACATAAGCCAGGCTTTCAGAACTGAACAGGAGCTTTCTATATTCTACTGAACTTACACAGATCTATAAAATAAGAACGACAATCTCTGACTGCAAGGAACCATAACTCCCAACAATCCATTGGGACAGTTGTATCAAATTCATTAAGTGATGTCATGTTATCCTGGGGGGAACTGGGGCCCACCAGAGGAAATGATCCTGGGGCCCCACCAATGAAGAACCAGTGAGAAACAACATGTCAGTCAGTGTTTGTGGAGGTTCTAAAGCTAGGGGCCCACCGGAGGATCCTCTGGTTCTCTGGTGGGCCAGTCCGACACTGGTCGCACATATGGTTGGACAGTTAATACTTTAATAGCTTGGAAATATATTAAAAGACTAGCAAAGATATACAGTATGTCATGTTACCATTCAACATTTTATTAACAACCATGAGGTGCCAGACTCTATAAATACGTCTCACTAGTAATAATTATTATGCTTCTAATATAACTCTAAGGGCTTATTCACACGTCCCATAAAATTGTCCGTGGTCGCAGTTCCAGGCCCATAAGGGCCCATTAAAACCTATGTGTGCATTCATACCATCCGTGCCATCATCCGTGGCATGATCCTTGCCGTGAAAAATAGGACAGGTCATAGTGCAGATCGCGGCATGCATACCTCTTCCCGCCCCTGTCACCTGTTCCCATCTCTCCCGCTCCTTTTACCGGCTCCCATCTCCCCTGCTCCTGTCACCCACTTCCCTCTCTCACCGCTTCCATCTCTCACCGCTCCTGTCACCACTCCCGTCTCTCCCTGCTCCTGTTACTGCTCCCATCTCCCTGCTCCTGTTACTGCTCCCATCTCCTCCGCTCCTGTCACCACTCCAGTCTCTCCCCACTCCTGTCACCCGCTCCCATCTCCCCTGCTCCTGTCATCCACTTCCCTCTCTCACCGCTTCCATCTCTCACCGCTCCTGTCACCACTCCCGTCTCTCCCTGCTCCTGTCACTGCTCCCATCTCCCTGCTCCTGTTACCGCTCCCATCTTTTCCTACTTACATCTACTGGTGAAAATGCATAATGAAAATACAAATATTCAGGGTGAAGAAAGGGGTCCATTCTTAGCTACCAATCCTCTCTCCCATTGGGAGGAGTTATGTCCAGTCAGTAGTATGCATTTAACAGAGTACTTTAGTCTATGAGTAGAGAGTGTAGTGTACAGAGGTAGTGAGAGCTTGCGCAGAGCCTTGGGTTCATTGGCCTGAATAGTACCAGAAACTTAGATTGTCCGTCATTTCCAAAGAGATTCCCCGGTCTAAGAAGTCCTCAGAATTTACCACACATATACTTGGAGGGAAGTAATACAAGGGACAGAGAGTAACTTTAACCTTTTCTTTGGTTAAGTGAAGAACCCAGTAAGTGAAAGGATCCTTAAATCCTCCTAAGTAAATGTCAGGATATAATTACAAGATATAATTACAATCTAATCCTGCAATTTGAAGCTTATTTAATTGAACGTATTATTCTATTTGCAAAAGGTTTTGTTCAAATGACAAAACCACTGAAATCTGTACAAAGCACATTTAGACTTCGTTCACACAGTGTATCTTTTAAGACAAGAGTTGACAATTAAAACAAGGGACATTCTTGCCTCAAAGAGATGGTCCAGGAAAAAAAAACAAAAAACACTTTTCCCCTATCCACAGTATAGGGGAAAAGTAGGAGGTTGCGGGGGTCCATCCTCTGGACCCTCCGCCAGTCTCCGTATTGGGCCCCACCAGCTCTGTTATTCATTCCTATGGAGCAATGGAAAGAGCCGAGTACGCTGGAAGAGCGCCGTACTCTGCACTTTCCGTCGCTCCCTAGTGTGGATAGGGGAAAAGTTTTTTTTTTCCTGTACTACCCCTTTAAAATAATGCACTGCATTGAACTCTATAGGGAACAACGGCCATTGTTCACACACTGTATTTAACAATGGCCGTTGTTCCCCTATGGCCGCACAAATAATTAAAGCGACTCTGTACCCACAATCTGCCCCCCCCCCCAAACCACTTGTACCTTCGGATAGCTGCTTTTAATCCAAGATCTGTCCTGGGGTCCGTTCGGCAGGGGATGCAGTTATTGTCCTAAAAACAACTTTTAATCCTGCAGCGCTGTGTCTAACGGCCGGGGCTTACATTTGTATATGCATTAGGCTGGCACACCCTCTCTGTCCTTCCTCCCCACCCTCCTCATCATTAGGAATGATCCAGGAACATTTAGTTCTGTTTGAGCTTTGCACAAGGGTATTAACAATCCAGCCCATGTTCATTATACACACAGGTGGGGAATAGGAAGCAATCTGCCTGGAGCATTCCTAACGATGAGGAGGGCGGGGAGGAGGGACAGAGAGGTTGTGCCAGCCTAATGCATATACAAATGTAAGCCCGTCCGTTAGACACAGCGCTGTAGGATTAAAAGTTGTTTTTATGACAATAACTGCATCCCCTGCTGAACGGACCCCAGGAGAGATCTTGAATTAAAAGCAGCTATCTGAAGGTACAAGTGGTTTGGGGGGGGGGGGGGGTCAGATTGTGGGTACAGAGTCGCTTTAACATGTCAATTATTTGCGGCCACTAATGCAGGAACAATGGGTGTTGTTCCTGCTCTTTCCACACCATGTATGGCCGTTCTGACGGCCGTACATTACATGGACTTTAAAAGTTAATTGCGATGCAGGCACACCCAAATTTGCCCCCAATCTAAACAAATTAAAATGATGTTCTTACGGTTGACATGGTAATATCTGCCGCAGGATCAAACAGTGGCCGTTGTTTATAAATTGTGTGAACATAGGCTTATGCGGCCATTTATTGGTCTATTAAAGTGGCCCTATAAAAGTAACGCTTCCTTTTTACCCTGCTGCATGGAAAGAAGGATGACGGGTGAAGTTGCTTTCCTAACAAAGAGTACATCTAACTCACTTGTGAAGAAGATGACAAAACAGGTGTCAGAGACCAGCTCTGTGTGCTGTAGGATTTGCCTTGATGACCGTAAAAATTATATTGATGGTTAATCACAAAAAAAGAACTTATGATAGAAGTTGAACCTCTCTAATGGCCCTATTACACGGGACGATTATTGTGCAGAAAATCGTAATATCATTTGAATTTAAATGATAATCGTTCTGCGTAATTGCAGGCAACGATTGAAAAATTGTTTGTGTGTCATTGATCACGTTAATTTAGATCCGACCCAAAAATCATCGTTAATCGTTCGCCAATGGTGCGTTTACACAGAGAGATTTATGTGACAGATCTTTGACGCCAAAGCCAGAAACAGACTATAAACAGAGAACAGGTCATAAAGGAAAGACTGAGATTTCTCCTTTTTTCAAATCCATTCCTTTGCACATCATTCATTCTTTTGCTGGGATCAAATGGAGTAAACGATCGTTGTAACGATCATAACTAATGGTCCCTTTACACGGAACGATTATCGCTCGAATTTTCACAATAACGATTGCATTTGAGTGATAATCGGCTCGTTCACACACAGCGAACGTTCAAGCGTCGAGCAAGAAATCGTTCGTTTTGATATTTCAACATGTTCTCAAATCGTCGTTGGTCGTTCGCTAAAAATTCACAGATCGCTTCGTGTAAACAGGCTTTCAAAGATTCACCCTATGTTTGAGATAGGCTTAAGCGATCTTAAAAACGATGGCAATAATGATTTTTCTAACGATTAATTTGTCTAAACGCTGATCATTATAAAAACCAAATCATTGCTTTAAAATCACTAAATGATCGATTGGGTGAATTATCGCTTCGTGTAAACGGACCATAAGGACTATCATTCTGTGTAATATGGTGAACGATTTCATGTCAACGATAAGCAATCTCGTTTGCGATTGTTTTATCGTTAATCAGTAAAGATCGCTTTGTCTAGTATTTAGATATGGGAGGAATATTAAGGTCACTAGCCACAAAGAAAATAAGAAAAACAAACTTACCTATTTACCTGGATGCTGCCGATGGGTTTAGAGGGTCATAAATTTCAGCTAATTCTGCGGTTCTCATTTGCATTCCCATTTTCTCCAAGGATGCTACAAATTGAAGTGTTATGTATGACATTATTATGGGATATGAAAGCTCTCTTAATTTTATATGCGACATTTATACATTTTAAAATAAGTTGCCTTCTGTGCTCACATAAAAATAAATGTGCAGATCCATATACATTACATCTACTTGATATAAAAACATTCCACAGAGTAATGACTGTTACAAAATTACCATTGACCGCAGATTATTCAGATTATTCTATGCAACTATAGATTTTTTTTTTAACCTTAAGGGGAAATCTGAAAGTCGGAAAAAAAAAATGGAATATTCATATACAATTGAAGCATCCCTGGAGTCTTAACTATTTCATTAGTGAGTGTTCTGTCCCTTTTATTTAGAAAAGTTTTTATGTTGACGTGAAATAGAACTACCAGGGCTTTCCTTTACTTATACCTTGAACTACAGGCGAGATAATGGATACATAACAGATAAAATTAGAGGAAATGGAAGCAATCGATGGATGAGAAGTTTATCATTATGAATCCTAAACTTTAGTTCAATGGTCCTAGAATTAACAACTTACATTCTGAGTTTTACTGTCACATATCATTATTATTAGCCTTACAAGACTCACTTCACCTTCGACTTTCATCATGCTGTACTTGGCAGAATTATAATTTGAAAGGATTTGCCAGTCCGGTCCTGCCAGCAAGGGTATCATATCAATGTAATACCACTTGTTACATATTCCCTCTCCAAATATTAAGCTTTATGGATTAATGGATTTAAATTTGAGAAAGAATTTGATTTGGGTTTGATAAGTCAAACTGTAAAGTGACATTCATTATAGAGAGTGTGAGCGGTGGCGCATACAGCATTGTTACTCAACTCCTGGAGCTCTGTATATATTGGACCAGATGAGCAGTGTCCTGTCCAGGAAAAATATTCAGTAAGCTTCAATTCATAAAGCACTATTACTTACTGTACGGGTGCAAGGACTTTTTTCTTTGGCAGGAGTCCCTGCTGCTTTACATAGTTTCAATGGCGCCTAACACGTTAAAGCGTAACTGTCATGTTTTTTTTTTTATTGCAGAAATCAGTAGTATAAGCGATTTTAAGAAACTCTGTAATAGGTTTCATCAGCCAAAAAAGCCTCCTTCTGTACTCAAGGAGCAATCTCCCAGCCTTCCCCCCTGACTTCTTATCTGTGCATTATCAGGCAAACACGTCTTCATTACAGAGAAGCCAGTGAAGACGGGCTCTGCTCTCTCCATTGTAAGCCTATGAAGGGGGCAGGGGCCGAGGGAGATGAGGGAGCAGGAAGAGGTGACATGAAGGTCAGCTGTTTGTAGACTCTCTGGGCACCTAAAACGCTAAATTCAGGTGTCAGAAAGGTCAGTGCTTATCTATGAACTTACTGAGAGAAGATCGCAGGGTGTTGTGCTGTGCAGAGCTGCTCCGTGCTCAGTCACTCCTAACAGCCCCTCCCCTCTCCATAGCCACATAATGGAGACAGAAATCCTGCTTCATTTGATGTGAGAGGGAGGCTGGGAGATTGCTTTTATAAAACCTATTACAGAGTTTCTTAAAATCGCTTGTACTGTTGATATTTAATGTTTTCAGAAAAATGGCCCTGAAATGACAGTTACGCTTTAAGCATAAGGTGCAGGGACTCCTATCAAAGACATACTAAGCACATTTTAAGCTGTCAGCTTTACACTGCAAACCTTGCTGCTTAGTTCCATTTGCCTAGCCCACAAGAAAATGGGTGGAATGCAAGCCAACAGGTGGTAACCATCGCCCCACATATAACACAATGGGAAGAAAAAAAAAAAACGGCCAGCACACCAATAACACTGATCACACTATGCAGGTTGCACACTGCTGAGGCTATTATACAGACAAAAATAGAAAAGTTAACAGCAACCTGCAAGTTCTAGGACTTACCATGTATTCTCCCCCATCGTACACACGCTAAAAAAAAACTGCTTTAGAGATTTTTAAAAATGTACAATGAGGGGAGGTTTTTTATAGCATGCTGTAAAATAAAGTTATACTTACTTGTATCCAGGTCCAGTCTCCTGAAGGCGGCTCTTTAGTCTTGTGCTGGTTATAAAAATTTAAAAAAAATTAAAAAAAGAGATCAAATGTAGGAAGTCCTGATCATCTAAACACTCATAGAGATGGTAATCATGGGACTTCCTGCATTTAGTCTGTTTTTTTTCAAACAGCACAAGACTAAAAATCTGCCTTCAGGAGACTGGACCTGGATACAAGTACTGTAAGTATAGCTTTGTTTTAGTCAGGAGTTCTGGTTTGGTTGTTGGGTAGAGAGGAAGCAGAACAAGTTGGTCCCTGTCGTGGTCCAGCTGCTACACTAGAGCTACACCGAGTAGTCGTAGTCTGGTTGTTGAGGAGAGCAGACGCACATTTGGACACTTAGACACCTTCTTCTTGAAAGCAGCACTTCCACCCTATGCAGTGTTAAGCTACTCAAGGGAGAGGACAAGTCAGAGAAACCCCAACCCACGCAGAGAACAAGTCTACAGGTGCAGGACAGCATCCTATAACAGAGGAACTGATCCGGATAGAGCAAAGTTGCTAGAAGCCTACGTTGTCTATCTCGCAGCTCAGGTGTAACCAGGAAATCTTGGCCACTCTGCTCAACCCAGGTAACAAGGTCTGGGGCTTGTGTCACCCTCATAGGCCGGGTCACTTGACACTGGTGGGTAAAAGGTGGTATAGCGACAAAGGTCGAAACACGGGCACAAGTAATCGTCTATTTTCAAGTGTTCAGTATTCTACTTCTTCTTCTTCTTCTAAAAGCTCCAGCAGAGCACACTTCTACCTTGGGTTGGGACTCTCACAACACACTCCTCTCCTCTACTGTTCAGAATCTAATGTCTATTCAAAGGCCAATTACATAGTGATAATATATGTGAGGGTTATTTTTTATGGTTAATCCATGTAGCCTCTTCACTGTATATTAAAGACGAGCAAAGATAAGCAATCTGTAATCGCAATATTCAAAAATATTATGGCAATAAAAAAACGCTAACATTTAATTAGCTCTTAAGCTAAGCAAAGGAACAAAATAAAAGCTAGGTGTGGAAGTTTTTCAGTAAACAACATGCATCTCATTCCTTTCCCAAAGTCCATCTCATTCGGCGGGTACTAACTGTGCTTGAATTCTATTGCTAAACCTATGAATTATTTAATGGTGTTCCAGTATTTACAGCTTTAATTACATTCAGGCATGTTCATACTTTTCTTAAAATGTTTACTGAAGAAATTTTCTAGTAACATAAGTTCAACGTCAGCAAAAAAAACCCCAAAACAAACATAGAATTAAAGTGAAATAACTAAATGAGTACCTGTCTGGATTGTTATATAAATCCAGGCTGTACTGTGATTACGCCATTACGCCAAACGCCAATATTACTTTTTTGCTCTGGGTTTATAGCAACAGCTTTTGATACATTATCAGCGTTTTATTACATTGCATTTTTCTTTTTGCACCACCAACAGTATTATACAAGTAAGAAAGGTTACACGAGTCACTTATTAAAAACAATCTTTCTAGAATAACACTGGTTACAGAATTATTGACAACTATACTATAAAGGTGCTTTAGCATTCATAGGATTTGTGAAATAAATAAAGAATTAGTGGCCTGGCCCAGGGGCACTTCCTTTTTTTCTTTTTCTTTCTCAACAGAAATAAATAATCCAGTTTTCCATTTAGAGAGTATTAGGGTCCAATACATGGAAAGAGTATTGTGCGAAAAATCAAAAATGTGTTCGTATGTCATTGATCGCATCTTTTGTGCTGACCATAAAATCATCATTAATCCTTCACTATTCGTTCTCAAACTACGGAGTATAAGAATGATTATAGTTACAGTACAATCGCATTGGCTTTGGCTGCCCAGGCATGATTGGAATAGTAGTTTTGCAACAGCTGGAGGGCCAGAAGTTCCCCATCCCGGGTCTACACCTATGAGTCTCTATATCTTTATATTCTCTATATCTCTAAATTAGGTTGGGTTCACACAGGACGACTCGCAGCTAAAATCTCGCTGCGAGATCCGCTACGAGGTATGGTCCTGGCAGGTCCCTGTGCATACATACTTGCAGCGGTCTTTCAGACCGCTGCAAGTATGTAATTGAAAACATACAACGTCCTGCGATGCAGCTCAGGCAATGAGGTAATGTCCAATGTATCGGACAAGGTATCCTACACTACATAGAATACAGCAGATACAGGGGCGTAGCTAGGATCCACAGGGCCCCATAGCAAAAAATTTTAAGGGGCCCCTCTCCCTTACACACAACACATACATACTGTAGGTGCAGAGAAGAAAGCCTTCTACTTAACACCTTATGTACTGCAGTGTGTAAGTGACCCAATGCTCAGAAGATAAGGTTATATCTGCTTTACTGCCTGTGCACTGATAACCTCTGACCTCTGCAGGGAACTCTGCTTATTTTCCTACTTGATGGCACAGCTGGAGAACAGAGGTCAGGGGTTATCAGAGCAGATCTCCTTATCTTCTGCTTGTTAACCCTTTTTTTGTGTTGCAGCATGTAAGTAAACACTGGGTCACTTACAAACTGCAGTACATAAGGGGTTAAGCAGAAGGACACGCACTCTTAGGGCCCCATAGCAACTGCTTACCCTGCCTGTATGGTTGCTACGCCACTGAGCAAATACACTAGCAATGTACTCATTCACACCACATGGCCAGCGGCAAAGGAATCATAATGTGCAATGGGACTGGGAAATATAGTCCACAAATTGTCAAATATGTTACAAACAGGCTGTTCTTAGGCTTATATGTCAAAGGTTTTTTTTTTTTTATGGAAAGTACGTGTTAAAGTCTCAGAGTTTATATTCCAGGGCGTTAAATGGCTTCATTGCCAGAGAGGGAAAGAGCTCAAGAGAAATGCAAGATTTTATGCAGGTTGCAGGCATGCATGAAGCTCCTCAAGGGAAGTCTCCCCTGAATGGTTTCCATGAAAAACTCAGTTGTTAGTTATTTTTTTTCAAGCTCTGAAATAAAGTACATCAAATCCTTGGCTGAAAACATCTTTGGAATTCTAAAAAGGTTTCCAGAAGTTGACCTAGTGAAAAAGAGATGTCTCAAGCACTCATTATAGTATTAGGCTATGTTCACACTATGTAATTTCCGCAGAAATCACAGCCGTTGTTACAACGGCTGTAATTTCTGCTGTACTTACATAGTGCTGGAGGTTGAAGGAATCCCAGCTGGGATCCATAGTGGAGCCATGAGAAACTGACATGTCAGTTTTCTGCGGCCTCTATTCACTGAATAGTGGCCGCAGAAAACCCTGTCAGTTTACACAATGGAGCGTGCGGCTCCGGCCGCATGCTCTATTGTGTGCAGTGGGGAGTTCTGATGCGGGCGCGCACAGATGCGGTACCAGCCAGGATGATCTTTTCTTTTCCGGGGCCGTCACAGAACAGCCGGTCTCCTACCAAATGTGAACATAGCCTTAAAGGGGTTGTCTGGCAGTCTGCCTTTTTGATCATACTGCTGCCTGTCCATGTAAAACAATAACCATGTTACCCTAACCTGTCTGTGCTCTCTCGATGTCCTCCTCTGGTGTCGCCGGTGTCCCCGCTGACTGCAGTGCCTCTACTTCTGCTCGAGCCGATTTGTTCGCCATTTAAATACCGGTGGCTGAAGAAGTTGGATGCAGCCCCATGGCTGTATGGATGTTTTCCAGAACTCCCTAGGGCTGCATCCAACTTCTTGAACTTAGTCAAACTCAAGTTGCGCTCATCTCTCCTCTCTACCAATATGGCAGCCAAAGCCTAATTGATTTTATGAATTTACAGACAAAACCATCTACATCGCTAAACAGTAAATGAGGCTTTGTATTACTATATCACTTTTCTCTTTTATAGCATAAATTCTCTAAACCATATTTCAAGAAATGTAAAAAGGGATCCAATTCCCATAAAATTTATTATACAACACCTAATTTCCTTAACAAAAAAAAAATTACATTGAGCAATCTTCTAGCAAAACCTTTTAGCGTTTCTACCCACTTCACCTCAGTATTATCTTTATTATGTCTATTGTCTACTTTGAGTCAGTAGGGAGAAATTTTAAATTGGAAAAAGTTATCTAAAGTGGTTATTTCCAAAGTTTAGCTAGCTTATTTCATCAAATCTCCTCTAATTGTGGAAACTGAATTAATAAGGGATTAATGGTAATGGTTTGGAATACAGAAGTGCTTTCATTGCCATTTATATATGCAACCAGTAATGTTGAAATCCCAATGCCATGGTTAGTTTTTAAAGTTGCGAGTATTGCTTATATTCATCTTAGTACATATGTCTGAAAAAGTGATAATAAGAGAAAGAATTAAACCGATTTAAAATGGTGCAAACCACTAATTGATTTTAAAACAGTTCAAATGCTCCACAGTTATATTGCTCATATACTTTAACTAGCAGACCACGAAGACCAATAAACAGACCAACAAGAAGACTACCCCTTTAACAATGACCCCCCCCCCAATGTAGACCACTTTTTTCTGTAATCACTTTTACTGAAAACTGCTTTGAAAAAACAAATCTTAGTCCTTGTTGACGTGTTCAGTGATTTCTTTTTAAGCTCCACTGAGTCCGCTATCTAACTCAACGATCTGTGAAGAACCGTCCATGATTGCATCTGTATTGCAATTCGAGATGAGCGAACCTGCCGAGGTTCGGGTTTGTAGGAACCTGAACTCTCGGCTTCTGATTCCCGCTGTCTGCCCGCTCCGTGAAGAGGGTGGATACAGCGGGAGGACCGCCTGGAAAACTGGGATACAGACATAGCCATAGGCTGTATCCCAGTTTTCCAGGCGGTCCTCTGGCTGTATCCACCCTCTTCACGGAGGCTGCAGACAGCGGGAATAAGAAGCCGAGAGTTCAGGTTCATACGAACCCGAACCTAGGCAGGTTCGCTCATCTCTAATTGCAATCCGTGTCTGTTTTTTCCCCCCCCTAAGGAGCGGGCCTGAAATGGCCTTTAGGACCGCGCCAATTTTCACTTTTGTGTTTTCGTTTTTTTCCTCCTCATCTTCTAAGACCCATAACTCTTTTAACTTTCCACCTACAGGGCCATGTGAGGGCTTGTTTTTCAGGAAAAGATGTACTTTGTAATGGCATCTTTCAATCTGCCATAAAATGAATATCATTTATGGCCTGAATATTGGTCAAAAAATGCGATTCCACAAATTTTGGGTGGTTCTGTGTTTACATAATGCACTTTATGGTAATACTGGCATTTTTCCTATATTCTATAGGTCGGTCTGAACACAGCTATATGCATGGTTACTAGGTTTTCTAACGTTTTACTATTTGTATTAGCAGTAAAACTTTTTTTTGCAAATAGGTATATTTAAAATGGCCCTATTGTGACTCTTCTAGCGTGTCATTTTTTGCACCATGATCTAACATGGTCTAATGAGTAACATTTTTTTTCTAGATCAGAGGTATTGATCTCTTTTTGTTAATTTTATACATAAAATGTAATTTAAAAAAGCAATCCCTGTTTTTTTTACCGCTTTTTGTTCACACCGCTCACCGTACGGGAACAATATTGTTTTGTTTTAATAGATTAGACAATTACGCACGCTATAGTATATTATATATTAATTAACTTTATTATTCTTGTGTTTTATGTATAAAATGGGAAGGGGGGTTGATTTTCACTTTTATTGGGGGAGGGGCTTTGGGACATTTTTTTTAAAACTTTTATTGATTTTTTTTTACACTTTTTAAGTCCCCTTAGGGGACTTTTACATTAATACATTGGATTACATTCACTGATCACTGCAATGCCATAGCATAGCAGGGATCAGTGCAATCTGCGATCTTCTGATAGAGTCTGCCTGTTGCCTGCTCGGACTTCATGGAGGTAAGAAGTATTACCCCGGCAGTCAGGCAGTGCGATCGGGTCTGCAGGGGTCCGATTGGTAAATGACAGGAGATGCTCCTGTCACTTACACTTAAACACCGCGGTCATGGCACATTTAAGGGGTTAATGGCGGATGGCCGCAAGATTGCGGTCACCCGCCATTAAGGATGGGGGCCTGGCTGCAGATAGCAGCCTGTCCTCACCCGCTATGGGGCGAGCTCAGCTTGTGAGCCCGCTCCATAGCCCTGGACTGCGGCAGGGCGTACATTTGCGTCCTCTTGCCTTAAGGCACAGGCAGCAGGGGCATAAATGTATGCCCGTAGTCCTTAAGGGGTTAAAAATTGTACAGTGATAGTTATAATAAAGTTAAACAGTTTTTTTTTAAAAAACAGGACTAGCTTAGATAAAAAATCAGTCCCATAGACATCAAGTCCCTTAGACTTCATGCTCTGCACTGTCCTATTTTTTAATGGAATAGATTGAACTCAAATCGTATGAATAGCCCAATAGGAATCAACAGGCCCTAAAATTGTCTGCGATCACGAGCAACTTTGTGAGACTTGTGAAAAAGGCCTTAGACTTACATGACTTATGAATTGTTGAGAACCAGAGGCGTAACGACCACTGTAGCAACCATAGCGGCTGCTATGGGGCTCGCAGCAACAGGGAGCCTGGTGGCCCGCTCCTGCAATTAACTGGGGCCCCAGAGCTGTCATCATCTGCAGCACCCAGTGGCCTCCCAGTGGTCAGTTGGGAAGGGGGCCCAATAAAAAGCTTGCCCTTTTTAGTAACGCCCCTGTTGAGAACTATAAATAGGAGGGTGTCCAGGGGGGCCAGGAATGTATTTCACACATATTCACTCATATACACACTTCTTTATTTCTTTTATTTCTTTATTTCTTTTTATAAGGCACCCTCTTGAAATGGCTCCTGCAGCCAACTCTTCAGCAGCGGTAAAACTTATTCCCCTTTCTCTAGCAAATGGCACTGCATATGGTACTGAAATGAAGATGAGAAAAGTCATGGAAACATAAAGGGCAAAGGGTAAAGTTTTATCCCTATAACCCTCTTGTCTACTTCCCCGGATGTGTGACATTCAACTGCTAGTTAAAAGAGGAATTTAAGATACCCCCCCCCCCCCTCTTACTTTTGTCAGTCTTCTATCTTCAGCATTCCGGAACATATGTTATCTGTAATATTTGTGGTTCATCATAAAGCCCGTCATCTCTAACCACTAATCATGTGTCTTTTTCCTCATTCATCTCATCAGCTACATTCTTTATTTCTTTTCTCCTTCTGTCATCTATTTCGATTGTTTAGTCTAACGTCTCAAAAGACTTCACTTCTTTGGCCTGAGTCCATAAATGTTCCATCTTCCAGCATTGAGATTAGAAGAGTGCTGCATAGGCAAATCCACCAAGAGAGAGCAAAGTCATTATCTATGTGATATCTATTTACATTTTTCTTACAATACCTTTCTAAAAATAAAATGGTGTCTTCTGCTCTAAGTATGCAGAGAAAATCATCTAAATTTAAGCAACCCCAATCTGACACCACTATATACCTTAGGCCCCTTAGACAGGAGTGGGTCCCTCTTCTACCCACAGCAGCAATGAACAGCACAGGGCTAGGGCCACTACCAGAGCTATACATGCAGTACTGTTGTTAGAGACCTTAGTTTTACTGATAAAATGAGGCCTATCTGGGCCACAGTGTTTAGCAGAGAAGACAGACTGGTCCCAAAGCTTCACTCCCACTTCCTGTGTTGTGTCTTGTTGTGTCTGCTGCTAGAGACAGAATTTCTCTAACAACAGGAACTGAAAGTTGGAAAAGCATTGTTCAAGTGAAAAGAAATGCAATTTGGATACATCAACTCCAGAGCAACAGGAACTCTGAAGCAGAATAAATGTCAAAAGTACATGTGCCCCAGTAAAAACGGACTAACGTTATGCTCCTAGTCTGGAAGAAGTACTTTTGTAAGGCATATGACAGCTAAAGGACTTTCTAAAATTCCAAGGTGACAGGTGTGCTATCCTGGATGGAAAGTAGGCGATAACCAGTGGCAAAACAATGGCCATGTATATCATCTCAACACATTGAAAGAACAGTTACTGATCAGATACCATGACTAAAGGGCCGTCTATAAAAGCAAACGAGTGCCGATCCGTGAGATCAGTGCTCCTTTGCAGTGCCTTCAGAAGGCACAATCAATTGCGCTGCCGGGCCATTCGTGTATCATTTGCGTGGACATTTAAATATATTGCTTTCTGATACGCTCTCTCTGTTTACAAAGGGAGATTTCCAGCTAATATATATTAGAGCCATACAAAAGATGCGATCAGACGAGAATCTGGTGTTTTCCCGTTCCTCGGCTGAGCCGATTATCGAGTGCTTCGAGCAATGCTCCTTGCCAAAAGTCAACCCTGGTAAAAGGGCCCTAGGGATTACTGGTATTGAATATCAGCTGTTGATGTTATTGTACTATGTCTGCATTTTATCATTTTTAATTCTTATACAATAGACAAAGCATTTAGGCACATACCTATAGTGCTTGGAGATGCTGCTGAGCTCACGGTTTATCTTGTTTGTGATGAAATAACTTAGAATGCAAAATTTACATGGACCAATACAGGCTGTGAGCATGGAATGACAAATGAAGGGCTTAGACGTAAGAACTTTTTAGAAGAGGAAAGTAGACCCCTGCCTGTATACAAAGTGACTGACAGAATGATGGACTTTTGTACTAATGTATAGGGACATTATTTAATCTGTTACAAGAAAGGAGATAAAACAGAAGTAATAAAAAAACCCTAAATCAGAAGACCAAAGATCTTGGAAACATAAAGCATTATCTAATCAAACTGGTGTTGCTGTGCCCCAGGTCTGCAACACCTCCTTTTTTCCTCCCCACACTCCTCACCATTAGGACATTAGGAACACCCCCAGGCAGAATTTCTATTCATTGTCTAAACTGCAACTTTGTCGTTAGGAGAAATTCAGTCTGGGGGCGTTCCTAATGATGAGTAGGGTGAGTAGGAAGAAAGGAGAGGTGTCACAGACCTGGGGCACAGCCACTTCAGTTTGACTCGCTGCTACAAATTTAAAAGATAATTTTTTGCTCTAACCAAGGTGCATTTTAAAAGATACGACCGGTAAGGATTTACTCTCATCAAACGAACAGTACCAGTGCTTTATGGGGGTAGGGGTAGATTGGTGGATACCGAGTTGGTGGATACAGAGAGGTATAATTCTGCTCACGAGAGGTGATTTTTAGAAAATGCCAGGGGAATGGGTTAAACAGGTAAATATGATCTGAAAATGTTAATGGATTGTAGCAAAAGGAGTTAATAATAGAGAGGGAAAATTTAAGACTGATTTTTTTCTTTTTTTCCCCCGTCCTGGCTGGGGGTGGGGGAAGGGGGTTATAGGGGGGGTCAAATTGCTGGTGTAAAAATGTTGCATATTTTTACTTACATGTATGTACATAAATATATATAGATGATGTAAAATATACAAAATACATGTAAGTGAAAATGTTTTTATGTAATTGTATATTTTAGAAAAAGAAACAAAGAATTAAAAAAAAAAGGTGTAGACTACAATATAAAACAGAATTTTGGTTTGAAAAGGTCTCAAATGAAAACCAGCAACTTGAAGAAAACTTATTTTTCTACAGAATAATACCCAGTAGAGGGAGGCAATGTATATTACCTTTACTACAATTCCTGACATGATAGCAGCAGATAGAATATTATGTATAAAGGTCCCAATGCCAAATCACACAGACTGGAATACTATAAAAATAGTCCTATGTTATCTGAATGGAACTTCGCATTTCAGACTAAGGTTACCAGCAAGCAATTAATGTTACCTGAGTCGATATGATGATGCCGACTTCCTTGGAGTCTCCTGAGACAGAAAATCTGCCAGTGGCTGTTTCTTCTTTCAAATGGCGCTGTCACTTAACATGGTAGAAAACAACTCTCTGTAATGATTTATCAAGAGAGGCAACATGCTTGAAGAAGCACAGGTAAGCCAAGAAGTTACTGTATTTGACAACTATTGGCAGACTTTGGTAAATTATTACAAGTAACAAAGATCTTCAAAGACATTTAAGGATTTTTGCATTTGTACCAAGTGTCGGACTGGGGTACCTTGGGCCCTCGAAGAATTTTATTCTAGGGGCCTACCCTACATACACCAGTTATAACCAGCACCAAATCTTTCACATTACTATAGCGACTTTGCACAGAGCTGTGTATGTGACCAGGGATGCTAGCTCACTGCTCGTAACGTGTCAGCAGCTTTACGCATAAGAGAGGGAGTTACAAAAGAGTGCACATAACTCACATCTGTGTACTGCAGTGCTAAGGGATTATATGTCATCCTGGAGGCCCACCTTTGGCTCCGGGGCCTTCTAAGGAGTGGGGCCCACCGGGGCATTCCCCTGCTCCCCTGTGGGCCAGTCCAAACCTGTTTGTACCAATAAAAAAAATGTTACCCTATGGACAGCATAAACTGATGTAAAGTTTAATTTTCATTAAGAACAAATATATTAATATACAGTACTGTGTGGTTACAAAGCCTTTGACTGAAGAAAAATGCAAAAAGAGTCAATGGAGCCTTATTTGCCTCAAGGGGTAGCTCCAGTAAGGAAACCACTACCACCATATTAAGTGGTCTTTCAGTCAATATCCAACTTAATTTACAAATCTAACGATATGACAAGGGAAAAACCAAAGCCAGGTATACATCCACAGACAGCAGTTTTGGGGTGTTGCCCCTCATCAGTGTGGAGCAGGATTCAGGCTACACAGGAGCAATACCAAGTAGACCACTATGGCAAAACAATCATTGATCTCAGGGAGACCAGCCAAGGAAAAGACTGTAGGCTGCTAATAAAAGCGCTCAACACTGTGAAAACCTAGGTACATTGCCCCCTGGGAAATTTAAGAGCCTCCAAACACAGGACTAGGCAGATGTCCCTCTAGGGAAGGAGGGAAACCACCAAAACCTCCATATTAACTGGCCTTTTCAGTCAATATTTCAATTTACAAGTCTTAGTCTAAGAGCCGACGATTATTGTTTGAAAAATCGTTAGATCGTTCCGAATTAAACGATAATCGTTTTATGTAATAGCAGACAGAGATTAAACGACCTTTAAAAATAATTGGTCGCTTGATAGAATTTCCACTTATTTTAATTGTTGATCATTTGTAAATCGTTTGCGCATCGTTCGGTGTAATAAGACATTGTTCAGTCGTTCGCAGTAGCAACGACAGGATGACTTCAAGAACGAACACAAGTAACGATCATCGTTACGTTTAATTGGGTGAACGATTTTAGGTCATTCGCCATATCGGTCGTTTGAGATCTTTATCGTTGAAAAATCGATTTGTGGAATAGGGCCCTAAGGAATGATTAATACAGATGATGACCTGATGAAGAATAAATCTCATTAAGTTTCAATTTTCTACAAACATGTTCGTTCATATCTGTATTTAAAACCTTGACAACTGGAAAGATTGTAAGTTTCATCGTTCCGGGTATTGTGTAAATGTGGATGTTCCATACAATGTGCATAATGCAGAGGACAATTAGGCACAGATTTCTATTTCAGGAACAAAGTATTTTCCCAGGCAGAACACTATTGGCAAATGTTAATGAATCACAGCAAATGAATTTCGAATTGGGCAAATCCTTTCTCTTGTCTTTACAAAGGTGGGAGCAGATGTTTATCCCCTAAAGGTTGTGATAGAAACATATAGCTTTCTTAATTGCTTAAAACTCAGCTCTCATTTCCCAAAGCTACTCTGGTAAACAATTGTGATATATATGGAGCCCTAAGCAATAGCCACAGGTATAACGGGGGAGAACAGTCTGATGTACGTAGCAGCAAAGCATGATGGGAAAAGATGGGGCTTCTCCCAACGGCCTGCCATCTCTACCTGCAGTGAGAAGGAGCACATGGGAAGCAACCTGTGACAGAAAAAGCTCATTATATATGTTTAGGGTATATGATTTGTTTTACACTATGTGTCCCTGTAGCCCTTTTAAAGTTTTCCATCTAAACTCTGGAATACCCCTTTAAGAATTAGAATTGTATACACAGAAATCCTAACCAATCCCTCACTGTATATATATAATGAGTGTAAGATAGTGACCTTGGCACACTCACTCACACTCACAGATTGGGCTGATTTTGATGTGTATGGCCAGGGGCTTAGCTAATGTCTATTGGGCCCTGGTGCAAGAGGTCAACTTGGGCCCCCCCCTCCTCAACCAAGCGATGATTATATATATATATATATATATATATATATATATATTGTCACGAACGGCAGGTGAAAACAAGACACTCGACAGTGGGCCCTAAATCTGACCCCACCCACTGTCACCTGCCTACTTGCCTCAGTCGACCCTAGGCGGTCGCGGACAACCACGAAGACAATCCCTATACTGTATACGTGCAGAACATAAAACGCAGACAGACAGACAAACAAAATGCGGAGAGTCAACTAGCCGAGTCAGGAACCAAACGAGCAACGCAGTACAAAATCAGAAGCGAGCGGAGAGTCAGGGGACAGGCAAAAGGTCAGAATCCAGGCAAGACAAAATGGAATAGGATAGGACAGAATACAAGGGACTGAGGAGCTGGGATCAGAACAAACTAATAGCCAGCGATTAGAGGCTGACACTGCAAACACTTTATACTGGATCAGGAGCCCGGACCAAAGACTGATTGGTCCGGCCTCCTGAATCCAGACACATAGCAGCTGGTGCGCTGCAGGCTGAGTGGCAGAGAGATCCGTCACTCAGCCTGAGCTCAACAGCACTCAGCTGCTTGGCCGGGCGACGTACACTAACGCGAGACCCGCGGCTTCCCTGGTTACTAGGGACGCCGTCGGGTCTCCGTGACGTCACCCGGCTCGGCCGAGGAGGACGGCGCTGCGCTCCAGCCGGACCAGACGACGCTGGAGCGCGGTCAGGTAAGTTACTGACATATATATATATATATATCAAGACTGATATTACCAAAAATACCAGTATATGGGAAATATCACCGTTCATATTACCGCCATACTGTTACTAACCAAATCCTGTATACTGAGACCAATATTGCTAATAATACCAGTATATAGGAAGGAAATATTACCGCCACACCACAACCACCATATTGTTACTGACCAGACCCTGAATACTAAATCCAATAAAACACAGTACCAGATAACAAGTAACAAATAACACCACCACATACTGACTAACACCACCGCTGCTACTGACTAACACCACCACATACTGACTAATGTCACCACATACTGACTAACGTCACCGCTGCTATTGACTAACTTCACCGCTGCTACTGACCAACACCACCACTACTGAATAACAGCACCACTACTGAATAACAGCACCATTACTGAATAACAGCACCACTACTGAATAACACCACCACATACTGACTAACACCACCACATACTAACACCACCGCTGCTACTGAATAACACCACCACTACTGAATAACAGCACCACTACTGAATAACACCACCGCTGCTACTGAATAATACCACCGCTGCTACCGACTAACACCAACACATACTGACTAACACCACCGCTGCTACTGAATAACATCCACTGTACACAGATTACTATCACCCATACAATCATATAGAGGTAGCCTTTTCATTTTTGCACTTTTGCTTTTTCCACTTTATGTTTAAAAGTCCATAGCGCTTGCATTTTTTCACCTAGAGACGTATATGAGCGCTTATTTTTTGCGAAACCAATTGTACTTTGCAGTGACAGGCATTATTTTTCCATAACATATGCTGCGAAACCGGAAAAAAATCATTTGCGCTGTCAAATTGAAAAAAAAAGGAATTTGTTTTGATTTCGGGGAGTTTTGCATTTACGCCGTTTGCCCTATGGTAAAACTGACTGGTTATGCATATTCCTTAAGTCGTTACGATTACAATGATACAGTATATAACATGTATAACTTTTATATTATCTGGTGGCTTGTAAAAAATTCAAACTATTGTTAACAAATATATGTTCCTTAAAATCGCTCTATTTCCATGCTGAGGCTGCGTTCACACTACGTATATTTCAGTCAGTATTGCAACCAAAACCAGGAGTGGATTAAAAACACAGAAAGGATCTGTTCACACAATGTTGAAATTGAGTGGATGGCCGCCATATAACGTTAAATAACGGCCATTATTTCAATATAACAGCCGTTGTTTTAAAATAACAGCAAATATTTGTATTAAATGGCGGCCATCCACTCAATTACAACATTGTGTGAACAGAGCCTTTCTGTGTTTTTAATCCACTCCTGGGTTTGGTTGCAATACTGACTGAAATATACTGACTGAAATATACATATACTGACTGAAATATAAATATACTGACTGAAATATACGTAGTGTGAACGCAGCCTCACAGCGCTTTTATCCTTTGGTCTATGGGTCTGTGTGAGGTGTCATTTTTTGCGCCATGATGTGTTCTTTCTACCGGTACCTTGATTGCGCATATACGACTTTTTGATCACTTTTTATTACATTTTTTTCTGGATTTGATGCGACCAAAAATGCGCAATTTTGCACTTTGGAATTTTTTTGCGCTTACGCCGTTTACCGTGCGAGATCAGGAATGTGATTAATTAATACTTCGGTCGATTACGCACGCAATGCCGAAAATGTTTGTTTATTTGTTTATTTATTTATTTATATTTATAAAATGGGAAAAGGGGGGTGATATGGACTTTTAATAGGGGAGGGGATTTTTTTTATTAATAAAAAAACATTTTTACTTTTATTTTTACTGTAACTAGAATCTCCCCTGGGGGACTTGTATATACATAGCACTGATCTCTCATAGAGATCAATGCTGTGTATATACACAGCAAAGATCGATGAGATCGGTCATAGATTGCTATTGCCTGCTGCAGGCCACAGCAATCTATTGCCGAGCCGGGATCAGCGTCATTCCGACACGGAGGCCCGTCACGGGCAGAAGAACGGATCTCCCCCCTGCGATCGCATCGCGAGGGGGAGATCCGTCCCACTAGACACCAGGGACGTGGTGGGACCCCGCTCTGAACACCCCCTGCGGCACCATGACGTATCAGATACGTCATGGGTCGCTAAGGGGTTAAGGACCCATGACTTACTGGTACGCCAGTGAGTCCAGCGGTGATAAGAAGTGAGTTCAGAAGCTGAGCCCACTTCACAGCACATGGTTACTGGCTGCTATTAGCACCCAGGTCCTCACTGTTGGTGATGGGCCACCCGCCACTCTCTTCGCTCCTGTCACTGTCCGATCTGTGTTCCTTCTCCCCGCAGCCGCCTCTGACACCTCTAGCTCTTTATCTATACTGACAGGCCGCTCAGCCAATAATTGGCTGCGGAGCTGTCCCATCTCGGCCAGCGATTTGTTGAGTGGCCTGTCACTGGACAGATGACGCCATAAGTGTCAAAGGCTGCGGGGAGCAAAACAATGTGAAAACAAGGGCTGCACAGACATTGCTAACAATATATATACAGCTCTTGCTGCACGAACAACGAGCCGTCTAATAGGCTCAGTAATGTTACGTTTACACGGAGCGATAATTCGCCCAATCGATCGTTTAACGATTTTGAAGCAACAATTTGGTTTTTATAACGATTTTATAAATCGTTGGAAAAATCGTAAGAAAATTTGTAAGAAAAATCGTTAATGCGATCGTTTTTATGATCGCTTAAGCCCATGTTTTACATAGGGTGAATCTTTGAAAGACTGTTTACACAAAACGATCTGCGAAGTTTTAGCGAACGATGAACGACGATTTGAGAACATGTTGAAAGATCAAAATGAACGATTTTTCGCTCATCGCTTGATCGTTTGCTGTGTTTACACGGAACGATTATTGCTCAAATGCGATCGTTATTGTGAAAATTCGAACGATAATCGTTCCGTATAAACGCAGCACTAGTGACTAGCTATCTGTGATTGGCTGCTGCAGCTCACGCCCTCTGAAGCAGTGGCGGCCATTAGTCTCCATTCCCGTGCAATATGCAATATAGTGAAAATTACGATTTTGATTAAAGTGGAAATGGGATGCATCTGATTCACTGTGGGTACTTATCTTCTGCTGCATGTCCTACAGGAAATGGTATATTCTCTCCGGTCTGACACAGCGCTCTCTGCTGCCACCTCTATCCATGTCAGGAACTGTCCAGAGCAGTAGCAAATCCCCATAGAGAACCTCTCCTGCTCTCCAGACTGAAAAGAATGCAACACTTCCTGCAAGCAGGACATACAGCAGCTGATAAGTACTGGAATACTTGAGATTTTTTTTAAATAGAAGTAAACTGCAAATCTCTGGCTCTTTCTGGCACCAGTTGATTTAAAATATTTTTTTTTCTGAACTCCCCCTTTAACCCCTAGACGACCCAGGGCGTATAGTTACGCCATGGAAGTCTGTCCCCAGACGACCTAGGGCGTAACTGTACGCCCTGGGTGTTTCTCCCGCTATGAAGCGTGCTCCGGAGCGGAGCGCGCTTCATAGCAGGTGGGGGCCGGCTGCAATCAGCAGCCGGGACCTCACCGGTAATGACACGCTGCAGCGATCGCGCTGCCGCGTGTTATTAACTCCTTAAACGCCGCGGCGTTTAAGTGTAAGTGACAGGGGGAGTCCCCTGTCACTTACCGATTGGGACCCCCGCAGTGTGACTGTGTGGGTCCCGATCGGTAAAACGGGCCGCCGAAGGTCTCTTACCTGCCTCCGTGCGGTCCGATCGGCGATCTGCTACACTGAGCCTGCACAGGCAGGCTCAATGAGCAGATCGCCGATAACACTGATCAATGCTATGCCTATGGCATAGCATTCATCAGTGTAGAAATCAAAGTAGTGAATGTACAAGTCCCCCAAAGGGACTTCAAATGTGTAAAAAAAAAAAAGTTAAAAACACTATTACACTACCCCAAAACCCCTCCCCCAATAAAAGTTGAAATCACCCCCCTTTCCCATTATATAAATAAAACATATAAAAATAAATAAACAAATAAACATATAATATACCGTAGCGTGCGTAATTGTCTGATCTATTAAAATATAACAAGCGTCATTGCGAACGGTAAACGGCGTACACGAAAAGAGGGAAAAAAGTGCGCGGATTACCGATTTTATGTTACATTATATATAAAAAAAAATTAATAAAAAGTGATCAAAACGTCCGATCTTCACAAATATGGTATTAATAAAAACTAGAGATCATGGCGGAAAAAATGACACCCAATACAGCCCTGTAGGTGAAAAAATAAAACCGTTATAAGCCTCACAATAAGGCTATTTTATTTATAATTAATTGCCAAAAAAAAGGATTTCATTTAAAAAAAATATATAACATTAGAGAATCTGTGTAACCTGCATATGGTTGTGTTCGGACTGACCTATAGAATAATAGTATCATGTCGCTTTTACCATATAGTGCATTACGTAGACACAGGAACCCCCCAAACGTTACCATATTGCATTCTTTTTTACGATTTCACCTATTTATATCTTCATAAATAATATATTTGGAATTCCATCATACATGTTATGGTAAAATGAATGACGCCATTACAAAGTACAACTATTCTTGTAAAAAACAAGACCTTACATGGCCTGTAGATAGAAAACTGAAAGTGCTAGAGCTCTTAGAAGGGGAGGAGGGAAAAACGGAAACACTAAGATCAAAATTTGCGCGGTCCACTGGATCATTTTGGGCCTGGTCCTCAAAGGGTTAAGTGCTATTTGTAGCATTATTTTCCTAAGATATAGATATATCTTTTCAGTCTGACTTTAGAGTACCCCAGGAGGAGAACTGTGATTGCTCCACCATAGAAAACTGCCAAAGTTTTGTTAGACCTTATGAAGCTAGACTATGTGTAAGTGAACTGATAGGATCCAGTGTTAGATGGTCAAGAGAGTCATTATACTGGGGGGGAGGGGGGCTGCTACAACTATACATAACAGTCTTTGCCTAGGCCACAGAATCTCAAGTATTTTCCGGACTGATATAACTGGTATATAAATTCCAATGATACATGTAACTTCTTACCAATCCACCACATGAGGTCAATTTGGAGCTGTAGACGCAGTACATAATACAATCTTGTTATATGCTGGCGCTCATTATTCGCTTCAGTGCCGAGAAAAAAAGCTGATTCCAGGTTTTCCCAGTGTGATCCTATGTTTGGGAGGCATCTGAAATTGAAATGTGTGGAGCCGTCGCTTCAGAAAGATGCATTTTTCATGACTCCGGAAAGCTAATGTCTGTTTTGCTTGACATGTTATAACTCTCCTGTTTACGAGAGATGAATGATTCTGGATATACTGTTTCTTGGTAATGGAACAAGGATATCATGACGATTGTGATAGTTCATCTGATTTCTTCTTAACCCCTGCAGTATAAAGGATGTTATTCAGAGGAGAAGCTGAAAGCTCATGGATCCTGCTAACAAAAGGGACACATAGTACAAAACCAATATTGTACCCCGTATACAAGCTCGGAAGTGTATTATCTATATACAGTATGGACAAAAGTTTTGGGACACTTATACATTACATCTACAGAAGCTCTTAGCTTTTAGACCATTCTAAATCCATAGGCATTAAAATGGCGCTCTTTTTCTTTCAAATCAACTTGTTTAAGAAAGTTATATAGATTTGTAATTTAATTTAAAAATCTAAAATCTTCCCATACTTATGAGCTGCTGTATGTCCTGCAGAAAGTGGTGCTTTCTTTCCAGTCTGACACAGTGCTCTCCGCTGCCACCTCTGTCCAAGTCAGGAACTGTCCAGAGCTGGTGAGGTTTTTTTTATGGGGATTTGCTTCAGTTCCTGTCTCAGACAGGGGTGGCAGCAGAGAGCACTGTGTCAGAGTGGAAAGAAAACAACATTTCCTGCAGGACATACAGCAGCTGATAAGTAAGGGAAGATGAGATTTTTAAAATAGAAGTAAATCTACAAATCTATATAACTTTCTGAAACCAGTTGATTTGAAAGAAAAAAGATTTTCCCCAGCACATCTATTTAATATGGAGTTTTTCCACTTAGAAGACTTTTTACAAGATGTTGGAGCATGTCTGTGGGAATCATGAGCGAACTTTATGAAAGTTTCTGAACTTCTCCAAACTCGAACGCTCTGCATTTAATTCCCCGCATCTGGAGAAGGTGGAGGCAGCCCTAGGGAGTCCTGGAAAACATGGATACAGCCACAGAATATATCAATGTTTTCCAGGCAGTCATCGGGCTGCTTCCACCTTCTCCACATGCAGGGAGTTAAATAACAAGTGGTTAGGTTCAGAGAAGTTGCCAAACCCGGACATTTTTGTGGTAGTTAAGAGCTTTGGCACCAGTCAGAAGGTTATCCCTTCTGTGGTAATGAAGTTGTATTCTCTAGTTTTACCACAAGGTGTCCATGTTATGTTCAGGTTCTGATATATGTTGCACAGCTGTAGACACTAGAGGGTTACTGTTATTGTATCACATGGTCTGTGCCAGCCAATGAGAGATGCTTTCCTTCTCCAACCTATTCCTGCACTCTATACATACACACACAACCCCTAGGGGACAGTCTAGTGAAGTCCAGCTGTGACAGTGAACAGACATACGTATGAAGAACGCAGAGACTTTCCTTTTATACCTACAATGCAGTGTTAAGCAGCTAATAGGACAATTCAGAGATCACCCTAGCCCATGCCAAGAACCTCTCTTTAAAAGAGCAATGTGGTATTCTAGACAGAGGAACTGACCCAGATAGAGCAAAGCAACCGTAACCAAGGTCTACGTACTCGAAGCGCAGGTGAAACTGGGACACACTCGGACACTTAGCTACACTCATAGTAAACAAGACTGGAGCTTGTGTCACCTTCATAGAACGGGTAACCTGAAACTGCAGGGCAGAAGGTGGTTATAGCGACATTCAGGTTGAAATACAGGCAAAAGAATTCTCTTCTTCTCAAGTATCTTTCAAGTATTTCTTCTCACCAGTTCAGGCAGAGCACATTACTACACTGGGTTGGGGATCTCCAGACAGACTCCTTTCCACTCTTCTGAACTCTTCTACTCTACTCAACACTCAACTGAACCAGCACTGCTTCTCTACCTCAGCATCTCTCAGCACAGATTCAGATTCAGTTAAGTCTGTACCTCAGAAGTCACCTGTTACACCCGTATCCTGTATTGTAAGAGACTTTCAGTAAAGACCACTTTATTTATTCTACTGGGACTCAGTGATAATTGCACCAGCACCTATACACACAGGCTTCACCATTCTTGGGTCATTTTCCCCTTTCTGTGGGTGGCAGTACTGATAGCTTGGGTGGGTCATCTTCCCATTCTGGACCACCATGATAAGAGCCCAAGGGACCCATCACAACCCGGCAGGTCACCGACCATTGGGGATCAATATAGCCAGCTCCTAAACAAAGCAGGTATACCATCACACCTGTGTGCTGAGTTAGCACTGGTGTCACGACTATAGCATCACTGGCTGAGCTATATTCCAACCACCGACATAACATCATCCTGGCGGTTTGGGCACTAAAAGGTGCGACCACCACACTTTCATAAAGTTTACTCAACACTATTGTCCAGTATTTTAATGGCTAGAATTTATGTCTAGCTGATTTTGGCACACAGTTGACTAAATCCAAATGGTCACTGAGTAGCAGTATATTAGTTACTGTGTGTGCATGTTATAATAGCACTATTTATGTGTATAGGATGATGGTACTATTTATGTCTATAGCACATTCCCAACATAATGAAATCCCAAATAGTTCACTGTTGCAATAGTGACTCCACGTTTTCCCACTCTGAGATCCATCATTGGTCTGATTAGTTAAATAACACAATTGAATTACTAATTGTTCTAATTTATACAAATACGAACAGAAATGTATGAGAATGATTATGGTTAGCATATTGAGAAGCAGGGAACAGCATAGAATGTGAAATCTTTTCCATTACATCAACAGAAGTCTTCTGCTGCCATCTGGTGGTCAAAATGAAGTATGCATATTTTTGAATATCAATACTACCTTAAGGGGTCAAGAAAAAGTTGGTGGATGAATGAAAGTTTATTTTGCAGACAGAGTGTGCGTTCCAAAATGCAACAAGGAAATTGGGAGTGGGGTTAGGGAGGATGCGAATGATGTTAAAGGGGTGGTGTGGTATAGAGAAGGAGGGAGGACAGCGATATAGCTAGTGTCTCATGGGCCCTGGTGCTAGAGGTCATATTGCCCCCCCAACAATGACATGCCACTCTGGGACCCGCTGGCTGCCATGACAAGCACGTTGGAATTAGCTAACAGAGAGGCTACCTCTGCTTAAGAAATCACATGATCTAGCTCCACATGAACTGGTAAAAGGATCAGAACTCTGAAGCAGCTGCTGCAGAACATCTTTAAATGTAGAACTGACAGCTACAGTTCAGCTTGGTTGGTGCCTATGCAGCCTGTAAGGGTGACATAGCTATACACACATAAGTAGATGTGTACATGTAAAAGGATCATCTTTCAATAATAATATTTTAGTATAGTTACACCTTATGCATCTTGTAAGGGTGACATATCTATATATACATGATCTAGTTTCACATATTCTAGAATAGAGATCATGGCTCTGACGCAGCTGCTGCACAATATCTTTGTCCACAGAACTGACAACTATAATGCAGCATGGTTACAACCAATGCAGCCTGTAAGGATGACATTGCTATACACACACATTATTTACACAAAGCAGCTGCTGCAGAACATCTTTAGTCACACACAAAAAAAACACAAAAAAAATGCAACAGCTCACCGCAATGGCAAGATACAGACCCACAACAGACATGAAAATAGTTAAAAGCAGCCCCCCCCCCCCCCCCCCCCCCAACTGCCAAAAAAAAAACTTCCACAAAAATAATGAGGCTCTTGGTTACCATTTGGAAATGGTGTAAACTACCCGACCACGTTACGGTGGCCTCATACCAGGGCAGATCCTACACTGTACTATGGCCTCTCCATGGCATGAAATACGCCTATGCTCTGGGCATGCAAGATCTGTCTTATACTGGCAAAAGTAATAACCATCTGGGTGGGATGGGTGGAGTGCACGACCAAGTAGAGGCAGCCACTCCCCAATCTGTAACACACAAAAAAAAAGACAAATTTGGTCAGCTCTCCTAGAACATCATTCACACTAGGCAGGAGCACGTTGCTATGGCTGAAGTTGCAAACACACAAAAACACAAAAAAATGCAACAGCTCATCGCAATGGCAAGGTACAGACCCACTACAGACATGAAAATAGTTAAAAGCAGCCCCCCAACTGTTAAAAAAAACTTCCACAAAAATAATAAGGCTCTTGGTTACCATTTGGCAATAGTAGTGACTTATCTATACAAGCATGACTTAGTTACACATATGCTAGTAGAAAGATCAGTACAAAGTTTACTACCTGTCAGAGCCCCCTCCATCCACAACACTCACCCTCCAGGATCATTTACCTGCCAGCCTTCTTCATTGATAAATAAAGTGGAAGGTCCAGCTTACCGCTTATGCTTTCAACTCTACACGGAACTGTCACTCCAATGAGATGATTGAATAGCATGGTAAAGAGAACATGGATCCAACAACTTCTGAAAGCAGTATTTTTTCACTTCATTGAAAAAAAAATCACCAAGTGTGTACACACACCAATCTAGTCCCTAGAAAACGCTGGCGCATTACGGGTGCGTTTTACACAGTTTCTGTTATTTTTTATTACTTAAAAAAAAATACAATGATAATAATAATGCTTGCCTTGTTCTGACCACTATAACTTTTCATATTTTTCATCTATGCGGCTGAGGGAGGATTTTTTTGTGATGTGATTATTTTTATTGGCCCCCATGGTAGATGTGACCTTTTAATCAATTTTTATTAAATTTTTTTTCTGATATATGACGTTCACTCTGTTCACCACACAGGATCAATAACATTATATTTTAATAGTTCAGACAATTATACACACTTATTTGTTGTTCACTTTTTTATTTGACAATGGGAAACATTTAAAAAAAAAATTACATTTGTTTAGCTCCCTAGGGCGAGTTTAATAACTAGTTATTAGATTGCTTACACACATCAATGAAATACATATGTAATACATTGATGTGTTAAATTGGCAGTTTTCTAGTACAGCCTGCCACAGTAGAGACAAGCATGGGGCCCTTCAGACGGCCTCTGGCTGCTTAGTAACTAATCATCACCCTAATCATAACTGCTAATAACTTGCATGTCAGTACTATGTGCTGGCATAGTATGGCCTCTACATGAGGACCCAGTCTGGGGAAAATACAGTTTGAGGCTATGTTCACACTACGTAATATGGCCGTTGTTGCCATCGGCAACAACGGCCGTACTTTGTACAGTGTGGAGCACTGCCTTATCTGCTATGGGATTCCGACCGGAGCGTATACACATAGGGGGAGATTTATCAAAGGGTGTAAAATTTAGACTGGTGCAAAATGCCCACAGCAACCAATCACAGCTCAGCTTTCCTTTCAGCACTGCCTAAAGCTGAGCTGTGATTGGTTGCTGTGGGTAGTTTGCACCAGTCTAAATTTTACACCCTTTGATAAATCTCCCCCGTAGTATACGCTCCGGATGGGATCCCATACGGCGACGCAAAGAACTGACTTTTCAGTTTTTTGCGGCCGCAATTCAGTGAATTGTGGCCGCAGAAAGACCTGTTAGTTCACACAATGAAGCGAGCGGCTCCGGCCGCTTGCTTCATTGTGGGCTATGGGGAGTTCTGATGCGGGCGCGCGCTGATGCGCCCGCATCAGAACACTGCGGCCGGAAAGATCATCCGGACGGTACTTAAGTTGCTGACGTCAACATTAAAGGGGTACTCCGGCAGGGGGCCTTTTTTCGCTGTGGCCGGGGAGGAGGTTGCTGAGGGCAACGACGTCCACTAACCTCCCCGGTTCCAGCTGCGGGTCCCGTATCGCGGCGCTCCTGTCCACGCTGCCTAGCCGCTTACTGGTCTCTGACCCGGGCTTGAGACGTGACGTTTCAAGTCCACTCAGCCAGTCAGTGACGGAGGTGGGATTCACCCCTGCCACTGACTGGCTAAGCGGACTTGAAACATCTCGTCTCGAGCCCGCGTCAGAGACCAGGAAGCGGCTGGGCAGCAGGGACCGGAGCCCCGCGATACGCGGAACCGGGGAGGTGAGTGGACGTTGTTGCCCTCAGCCACCTCCTCCCCGGCCACATCAAAAAAAAAAAACCCTGCCGGAGTACCCCTTTAAAGGAATGGGTGGGTTATAGGGCCAAGGCAGGTTAGAAAGCTTTGGGCTATTAATTTAAAAAAAAAAAAAAAATGTCTTAGGGGCAATCGGCAATCATATAACTTTCAGCACTCACCAGTTCAGTTTATGTGTTTTTTATTGTCCTGTAAATTTTATGTTTCATTTATTGATACAATAAAAAACGCATAAACTGAACTGGTGAGTGCCGAGAATTATATGATTGTAATACGGAGGATTCGTTCTCATCTACATGCACCACCCACCGACAGAGTGCCGAACCTGATCGTGAGTTAGGGGCGAGCTGATCACAATATTTAAATATATGAAAGGACAGTACATCTTTTTACACTTAGGCCTGTAACCATGACAAGGGGGCATCCTATAAATATATTACTAAGTAACAGTGTGGTGGTAACTTGTTTAGTAATAATATTTTCTGCTTATACTGTATACTGGAATAGATAGATAGATTTTTCTCTAGTTTGTGGTGATGAAGGTAGTGTTTTCTAGTTTCACCACTAGATGTCAGTGTTCTGTGAGTAAGCTTTGCACAGCTGAGACACTCTTCTTTTTTGACCTATCCTTTCTCTTTTCTTCTTTGTGCACATTCTTTTCCATCACTCACAGGGTCTTTTACATATCCCTGTAGGAAGTAGTCACTTAGTGGGATGAAGTGTAGCATCATTCTTATCTGGTTTCTCATGGGAGGACACACAGAACAGACGTCCCTGCTGTCCCAGGGTCTGGCCTTGCCAGTACCGTCAAGTCTAGTGTGTTAAGGAAGTGAGGTAGTAAGACACAAATGTATGAAACAGCCAGAAACACTCAGTTTCTCCAGTCTATCCACTGTAACTACTATGCAGTGCTAGACACCACAAAGGGAGAAGAGTCCGGGATAAACCCAGCCCACGCTGTGCAGGGCAGTATCCTGATATACAGAGGAACTAGCCTGGATAGAACAAAGATACCAGAAGGTCTATGTATTCTATCTCGCAGTGCAGGTGACACCGGGACACCCTCGGACACTAAGCTTCACCCAGGTAACAACGGTTGGAGCTTGCATCATCCCATTAGTACCTCGACACTGTAGGGCAAAAGGTGGTCAGACATCAGTCTAAACATGGGTACAAGTTAACTTCTCACTCTCAAGTTTTTCTCTAAAGTTCCAGCAGAGCACAATACTTTGGACAAGCCTGGAGAACAGAAATGGCTGTACATCGCACCCATGGTTGATACGAAAGCCTGTTCAGCTACATTAAAAACCAACATAAGAAGTTAGCATATAATTTGATCAAACCATATTGCCTCATGTACCCCGTGCAGGCCTCAAGCAGACTCTATAAGAAGAGCGCTGATTATACTGATCAATGCTATGCAATAGCATAGCATTGAACAGCATATGCATTCTAATGATTGCATGTAACTTAATATGACAGTCCCCTAGGACAGTGTTTCTCAACCTGCGGTACGCGTACCACAGGGGGTATGCACCGCAGGTTGAGGGGGTACGCGGGGAAAGGGAAAAAAATAAACTTTGGGTGCCGGGACACTGCTATCATTCAGCAATGTCCCGGCACCTGTCACTGCCGCAGCTCTCTCCTTTTTTCCCCCAGCAGCAGCTCAGCAGCTTTCTGTGGGGGAAAGAGCTTGGAGATGCTGCGAGGGAAAGAAGGAGAGAGTCAGAGGGAGCAGAGGACCAGTATCGTCTGCGGCATGCTGTCCCCCTGCGGCTGCCAGATCCGGTATCAGCGGCATCCTGGTCGGCAGCAAGATAGTGAGGGGGTGACCGAGGAGGCGATGGGGTGGATTTAGCACTGGGGACGGAGATACAATCGGGGAAGGAGAATCTTATTGCGACATGAGAGCGGTTCGGCCTGCTGTCAGAGAACTGGGCCGGCGATGAGTCATGGTGCACGGGGTTACCCCGCCCCGGGCTCTTACAGGAGTGGAATGTGACCGGAAGATGGCGCAGTCCCGGCGTCCAGGGCCACCAGGTAGAAACAGCAGCGGCGGTCGGTGGACACGGGGGCTTCCCCATCTTCCGATCCACATCCCACTCCTGTAAGACCCCGGGGCGGGTAACCCCTCGGTTCTCTGACAGCTGGCCGGACCACTCTCATGTCGCAATAGGATTTTCCTGTGCCGATTGTATCCCCGATGCTAAATCCCCTCCCATGACCTCCTCTGTCCCCCCCATCACCTCCTATGTGCCCTCTCACCTCCTCTGTAACCCCCATCACCTCCTCTGTGCCCCCAACTACCTCTGTCACCCCATCACCTCCTCTGTCACGCCCATCACCTCCTCTGTCTCGCCCATTACCTCCTCTGTCACCCCCATTACCTCCTCTCAGCCCCCATCACCTCCTCTGTGCCCCCATCACCTTCTCTGTCACCCCCATCACCTACTCTGTCACCCCATCACCTACTCTGTCACCCCCATCACCTCCTCTGTCCCCCTCTCAGCCCCATCAGCTCTTCTGTCCCCCCCATCACCTCCTCTGTTCCCCCTCACCTCCTCTGTAACCCCCATCACCTCCTCTGTGCCCCCCAACCACCTCTGTCACCCCATCACCTCCTCTGTCACGCCCATCACCTCCTCTGTCACGCCCATCACCTCCTCTATCACCGTCATTACCTCCTCTCAGCCCCCATCACCTCCTCTGTGCCCCCATCACCTCCTCTGTCACCCCCATCACCTACTCTGTCACCCCCATCACCTACTCTGTCACCCCATCACCTCCTCTGTCACCCCATCACCTCCTCTGCCCCCCTCCCATCACCTCCTCTGTCACCCCCATCACCTCCTCTGTGCCTCCACCACCTCCTCTGTCACTGCCATCACCTCCTCTGTCACCCCCATCACCTCCTCTGTGCCCCCTCACCTCCTCTGTCAGCCCCATCACCTCCTCTGTCACCCCCATTACCTCCTCTCAGCCCCCATCACCTCCTCTGTGCCTCCACCACCTCCTCTGTCACCCCCATCACCTCCTCTGTGCCTCCACCACCTCCTCTTACCCCATCACCTTCTCTCACCCCCCATAACCCCCTCTCTCCTCCTTCACCTCCTCTTTCTACCTCTCCCCTCATCTGCTCCTCTTTCTTCCTCTCCCCCTTCACCTCCTCTCTCTTCCTCTCCCCTCTTCACCTCCTCTCTCTTCCTCTCCCCCTTCACCTCCTCTATCCCCCTCAGACCTTACTCTCCCCTTGATCTCCTTGTGGCTTAGAGGCTGGAGAAGAGAGGAAGACCCTCTCCATGCCCGGATTAGGTGAGTTTGATTTTTTGTGTGTGTGTGTGTTGGGGCAGTAGGGCAGGGAGTAGAATGGTGGGCATTACTATGGGGGCAGGGCAGGGGGCATTATTACTATATGGGGGGGTCATACAAGGAGATATTATTATCTGGCTACATGGGGAGAGGTATCTGACTACATGGGAGGTATCTGACTACATGGGGAGGAGGTATCTGGCTACATGGGGGAGGTATCTGACTACATGGGGAGAAGTATCTGACTACATAGGGGGAGGTATCTGACTACATAGGGGAGGTATCTGACTACATGAGGGAGGTATCTGACTACATGTGGAGAGGTATCTGACTACATGGGGAGAGATATCTGACTACATGGGGGAGGTATCTGACTACATGAGGAGGTATCTGACTACATGGGGAGGAGGTATCTGGCTACATGGGGGAGGTATCTGACTACATGGGGAGAAGTATCTGACTACATAGGGGGAGGTATCTGACTACATAGGGGAGGTATCTGACTACATGAGGGAGGTATCTGACTACATGTGGAGAGGTATCTGACTACATGGGGAGAGATATCTGACTACATGGGGGAGGTATCTGACTACATGAGGAGGTATCTGACTACATGGATGGGGGAGGTATCTGACTACATGGAGGGAGGTATCTGGCTACATGGGTGAGTTATCTGACTACATGGGGGAGGTATCTGACTACATGGGGGGAGGTATCTGACTACATGGGGGGAGGTATCTGACTACATGGGGAGAGGTATCTGACTTCATGGGGGAGGTATCTGACTACATGTGGAGAGGTATCTGACTACATGGGGAGAGATATCTGACTACATGGGGGAGGTATCTGGCTACATGGGTGAGTTATCTGACTACATGGGGGAGGTATCTGACTACATGGGGGGAGGTATCTGACTACATGGGGGAGGTATCTGACTACATGGGGAGAGGTATCTGACTTCATGGGGGAGGTATCTGGCTACATGGGGGAGGTATCTGGCTACATGGGGGAGCTATCTGGCTACATGGGGAGCTATCTGGCTACATGGTGGAGGTATCTGGCTACATGGGGGAGGTATCTGGCTACATGGGGGGAGGTATCTGGCTACATGGGGGAGGTATCTGGCTACATGGCGGGAGGTATCTGACTACATGGGGGGAGGTATCTGGCTACATGGGGAGGTATCTTGCTATATATAAGGAGGTACCTTGACTACATGGGGGGGAGGTGTCTGGCTACATGGTGGAGGTATCTGGCTACATGGGGAGGTATCTGGCTACATGGGGAGCTATCTGGCTACATGGGGGAGGTATCTGGCTACATGGGGGAGGTATCTTGCTATATATAAGGAGGTACCTTGACTACATGGGGAGCAGGTATCTGGCTACATAGGGGGAGTCATCTGGCTACATGGGTAGTAGGTATCTGGCTACGTAGAAGAAGGCTTCTTGACTACATTGGGGAAATATCTGGCTACATAGAAGAAGGCTGCTTGACTACATTGGGGAGATATTTGGCTACATAGAAGGAGGCCTCTTGACTACATGGTGGAGGTATCTGACTACATGGTGGAGGTATCTGACTACATGGTGGAGGTATCTGACTACATGAGGGGAGGTATCTGACTACATTGGGGGAGGTATCTGACTACATGGGGGAGGTATCTGACTACATGGGGGAGGTATCTGACTACATGGTGGAGGTATCTGGCAACATAGAAGGAGGCCTCTTGACTACATGGGGGAGGTATCTGACTACATGGTGGAGGTATCTGGTTACATAGAAGGAGGCCTCTTGACTACATGGTGGAGATATCAGGCTACATAGAAGGAGGCCTCTTGACTACATGGGGGGAGGTATCTGGCTGCAGGGGGACATATCCAGCTCTGTGGGATATATCCCACCTGCTTCTCTGGTACCCGGTTTACTGACGGCCGGCTCAGCCAATCAGTGCACTGTCCCACCGTAACCACTGATTGGCTGAGCAGGCCATCAGTGAGCCAGGAGCCAGAGAAGCAGGTGGAAGTACATGCAGATAGGCATGATCTGTTAAGGGCCGGCAGCTAAAAAGGTAAATAGACAGTGGCTACATTTTCGCAGCAGAATGAAAATCCTCTGTGAGAATGCAGAGCCATAGGCCATAACAGTACAGACTATTGCAGTGTATTTCGCTGCGAAACCTATGCGTGAATCTACCCTGAGGCAATGTTATTAATGGATGGCATCCTTGGGGGTACTCGGCTGGAGTATCTCGTCACATGGGGGTACTTGGCTTGAAAAGGTTGAGAAACACTGCCCTAGGGGGACTTAATACGACATATCCCCTCCCCCAATAAAAGTTTAAATCATCATACACATTATATATCCTAGCGTTCATAGCTGTCCGATCATGTTGCAAAAAAAAACATTTAAAAAAAAACACATCCCATAAGGTCCCTCTTACTCATAATTATTTGCAAAAAAAAAAAAGTTTTACTGCAAAAAAATATATAGTAAAACATTAGAAAAGCTAAATAATCATGGCTATCATTGTTTTCGGACTGTTGTATAGAATAAAGATATCATGTCAGTTTTACTGTAAAGTGCATTGCGTAAACACAAGAACCCCCTAAGTTACAAAATTGCATTTTTTTCCCAATTTCAGATCATAAATATTATTTTTGGGGTTCCATCATATATTTTGTGGTAGATTAAAATTCACCATTACAAAGTTCACTTGTTCACAAGCCCTTACATGGCCCTGTAGATGGAAAAATAAAAGTGTTATGGCTCTTAGAAGACGAGGAGGAAAAAAAATGAAACTGCAAAAAATGAAAATTTGCCTGGTGATTTAGGCCATTTTGGGCTGCATCAAGAAGAGGTTAAAGAGAAACAATCAGCCTATTGTGCAGGAGGCGCTGAGGGTGATGGTATGTCTCTTACCTTCATCCTCAGCTCCATTTCCATGCAGTAAGTGGATTACTTCTCGGTCAGGTAAGACCGTATGGAGTATCGCCCCGCTCCCATAGTGCCGATCCAGCACACCCCCGGGGCGGCCCACTTCATTGATAATCATTAGAAGAGACTGGCTGGCCGGGGGCAGATCAGTCCTCCAGGGGTGGGGCAGTACTCCAAAAAGTCTTACCGCACAGAGAAATAAACAACTAACTGCACAGGAAAGCCGACATAAATCTAAAAACAGTGAAAACAGTGTAAGAGACATGTGATTGTGCTCAAATATTACCTCCAACCTGTATTGTATAACCTGGTCACAGTCATAATATGATAAATGCAAAGTTTTAGCCTGATTTGGACCTTTATCAAGCCATATGCATGGGATGCAGTGGCAAGGAGCATACTGGCATGACTACTGGAGTTAAGGTGATAAAATAAGAAAAGATCCAACACTCACTTGTATGACAGGGGGTAGCCCAGACCATTCCTTTACCTTACAGTAAGAAATCTCCCTTCCCCCCTTCCGCTGGACCAACCCTCTCGTCCCCGAATAAGACACAGAAACCTGCTTGGAAAAAATTGGCCACAGCAGCCATTTTATTAACAAAACAACATACAAAATATTGCACCAAACATTAACTCCAAATATTAAAACTAAATATAGAAATAAATATATATATATACATATCCAACGGCCAAACAAGTAATGTTAGATACGTATATATATATCGAGCCTTCTTAATGTACAGGGGGTCCTTGGGGCTCCAATTTCCCAACCAATCTGCTCCCCATCAATTTAAACCTCCAGCCGCCCGCTACCGGCTCAAAGGCCCCACACCCTCTATATAAAGCTCAGCAGATGGCTGTATTGACCATAACTATAACTCCGCTCCCCGTGACACCACACTGGCAGGAGCCCAGAACTTCCCCTGATGATACCAGTACATCAGAGGATTGCTACCCATGTACCCCCAAATCAGAATCCAAGACCAACCCCAAGGACCCTCTACACCCGCCACAGCTGCCATGACGAGAGAAACAAAAACCCCCCTCCCCCATACCCAAACGTACAGGCACCCACGGCCAAAAATAAGGGAGGGTGGGCGGGACTCTTCACACTGCTCTCTCCTCCCGAGTGTTACCATGAGGAGAGAGCCAGTCCCTTAAGTAAACTCTGTCCCCTCCTTGTCCCCTCCCCTACCCCTCCCCTAGCAACTCCCGCGTTATACTCCCTTTCTACCAATTTTAACCCCTTCATGGCTGGACACCCCGTCATGGCGGCTTACCGCTCACGAGGGTCGCGTGCAGCCTTTCTTGACAGGGGGTAGCCCAGACCATTCCTTTACCTTACAGTAAGAAACCTCCCTTCCCCCCTTCCGCTGGACCAACCCTCTCGTCCCCGAATAAGACACAGAAACCTGCTTGGAAAAAATTGGCCACAGCAGCCATTTTATTAACAAAACAACATACAAAATATTGCACCAAACATTAACTCCAAATATTAAAACTAAATATAGAAATAAATATATATATATACATATCCAACGGCCAAACAAGTAATGTTAGATACGTATATATATATCGAGCCTTCTTAATGTACAGGGGGTCCTTGGGGCTCCAATTTCCCAACCAATCTGCTCCCCATCAATTTAAACCTCCAGCCGCCCGCTACCGGCTCAAAGGCCCCACACCCTCTATATAAAGCTCAGCAGATGGCTGTATTGACCATAACTATAACTCCGCTCCCCGTGACACCACACTGGCAGGAGCCCAGAACTTCCCCTGATGATACCAGTACATCAGAGGATTGCTACCCATGTACCCCCAAATCAGAATCCAAGACCAACCCCAAGGACCCTCTACACCCGCCACCACGAACATACCTTGAAACCTCAAGTATGTGAGCCCCCCACCAAGACCAGGGCCCGCTCAATCCCTTCTTGAACTCTCAACGGCCACAAATCGGTGCCCACCGCGTTGAGGTGAACACCATCCCCCAGCCAGTAGTTGCCCTGCCCGGCCTCAAAATCCAGATGCCGCACCACCACACCGCCATTCCGGGCCAAAAAACCTCCAATTGCTCTGTTCACCTTAACTCGGGCCTTGTTCAGACGTTCAACCGACCGAGCCTTCCGCCAGCACTGCCTCGGGACAATATCCGACCACACCACCCGCACGTGCGGCCAAGCCACCCATAAGCGCAGGATATCATAGCGTATATCCCGGATCAATTCCCTGAAAGGACGGCTTCCCAAATCGTTCCCCCCCAAATGGAACACAAGCACATCAGGGGCTCTATCCAACCCCACATACCGCTGGAAGTCTGGCAGCGCCCGGTTCCACAGCATGCCCCCCTTTCCCAACCATCGGAGCACCGCCACATTTCGGGAAAAACCGAGCTGTCGACCATCCGGCCTGACCTCCGCCCTCTGCGCTCCCCGAACCACATAAGAATGGCCCAAAATCCACACTAAAAAGGGGGGACCTGTAACGAGAAGAAAAACACAACATGCCGTGCGTCACTCAACTATAAGCGAAGCCCAGACCACCTAAACCAACTGCGGGCGCACATATGATCTATAGCGCCCCGACTCCCACCGCCCAATCCGCCTAACCACCTCAGCACTGAGGCCCCAGCTCGCTGCCTCGGTCGCCGCCCCGATCCTGAATGAATGAGGAGCAAACGCCGACCCGTCCAACCCCAAAGAAACCAAACACTTCCGGAAAATGGCAGAAAACTGAAACCTCGACAGGAATGTACCCCCCGCATGGCGCAGCAATGGGCCACCCTGCAAACCTCTAACCTCCAAAAACTCCCGCAAGCACCGCATCGGACAAACCGCCGAACCAGCCACTGCCCCTAGCGCAACCCGACGCCCCCGTCCATCCTGATCCGTCTTGGAGCGACGAATCCAGAACAACACCCGACCATCCTCAAGCACCACGTCCTCCCGCAACAAGCCTCCCGGCCGACTACCCGACGGAGACACCAACTCACCCACTCTCAAAGCCCCGAAAAAAGCCCACGAAAAAGCCAAACGAAACAAAAGGAACTCTCCCTGCGACCGACAAATCCCCCCCAAGCAGCCCACAATCCTTTCCAACAACGCAAACGAAACAGGCCTTCTCGAGTCCGGGCGCACCTTGCCCCTACGAAAACCCTTCAAAGCCTGCACCACCAAAAACTCCTTCGTGATATCCCGCAACCCTCGCACTTTAAGCCAGAAAACCAACGCTGACATAAAACGATTGACCCTGGCCACCGACCAACCGCCCCCAGCCACGCTACCCAACCAGCCCAACACAGCCAAAGTCCTGTCACCATCAGAGCAAGCACCTCCCCAACCGCACAACCACTCCTCCCAGACCACCCAATCCGCCGAATACGACCTCCATGTAGCAGACGCCAGAGACGACCGAATCAGTCCACCAACCATCAACAGACCAGAGTCCACAGGTGTGGCGGGCACGGGATCCCCTCCTCGTCGGCCTCCGGAGCCAGGGCTCGAAAACGCTCCCACTGCTGGCGAGAAAGAGAGTCGGCAATGTCATTCTTTACTCCTGGCACGTGCACCGCCACCACCCACGCATTCAAAGACAAGCAACTAAGAACCAGATGTCGCAACAGGCGCACTACTGGAGGCGAAGATGCAGATCCAGTGTTCACCGCAGACACCGCAGCCTCATTATCACTGTGAAATCTGACTTTCCTGTCCCTAAACCTGTCGCCCCAGACACCCACCGCCACCACAATCGGGAACAACTCCAGGAAAGCCAAATTCCGCACCAGACCCGCCTGCTCCCATGAACCCGGCCAAGACCCCGCGCACCACTGCCCTTGGCAGTATGCCCCGAAACCCACACTCCCAGCCGCATCCGTGAACAACTCCCAATCAACTGAATCCACCACCGGGGCCAACATCAACGACCTACCGTTATAGGTATCCAAGAACCCCGCCCACACAGCCAAATCGTCCCGATGCTCAACCGTCAACCTAATAAAATGACGAGGCGCCCGCACCCCAGCCGTCGCCCCCGCCAGCCGTCTACAAAAAACTCGTCCCATTGGCATAATCCTGCAGGCAAAATTCAATTTGCCCAGCAAGGATTGCAGCTCCTTCAGAGTGATTTTTCGTAATCCTTGCGCCCGCCGCACCTCGGCCTTCAGGGCCACAAGTTTATCCTCCGGCAGCCGGCACTCCATTCTACAGGAATCAATCACGATCCCCAAGAACTTTAGTGCCGTCGCCGGACCCTCTGTTTTTTCCGAAGCCAAGGGGACCCCAAACTGACCGGCAACCCACTCCATGGTACCCAACAAAGTTCCACAAATGGGCGAGTCGGGCGGCCCCACGAACAAAAAGTCGTCCAAGTAGTGAATGACTGACTTCAAGCCCGCCAGGTCCCGCACCGCCCATTCCAGGAAAGAACCGAACGCCTCAAAATAAGCGCAAGACAACGAGCAACCCATTGGGAGGCAACGATCTACATAAAACTTTCCCTCCCAATGACAACCTAACAGCCTCATGCTGTCAGGGTGTACGGGTAACAGGCGGAAAGCGGACTCAATGTCCGTCTTGGCCAGCAGAGCCCCCCGTCCATAGTCCCGCACCCATGCCACAGCGGCGTCGAAAGACGTATAAACCACCGAACAAAGTTCAGGGTCTATACCATCATTCACCGACTGACCATGAGGGTATGACAGATGGTGAATGAGCCGAAATTTATTCGGCTCCTTCTTAGGAACGACCCCCAGCGGAGAAACAACCAAATTGGACAAGGGGAGTGACTCAAAAGGCCCTGCCATCCGCCCCATGGCCACCTCCTTGTCCAATTTTTCCTGAACCACCCGCGGATGCAAATACGCCGACTTCAAATTGCGCAACGAGAAAGGCACCTCATAAGGAGGGGCCGGGATGACAAAGCCACAAGTAAAACCGTCAAACAGCAACAACGCCTTCCCCCTATCCGGGAATCTATCTAGAAACGGTCGCATCGCGCCCACCCTCACCGGCGTCACCCCCATGACCAGAACTACCGCCCCCTCGCCCCTTGCCTTTTCTAAAACACCGCGCCGTGCCGTGCGATGTCCCACCACAAGTCCCGCAGACATGCTTGAATTTACAGGCGCCCCCGTATTTGCACTGGCCCTCGTTAAAGAGCCAGCACAAACCGGACTTGCCGCTCCCCGCTGGCGAGGCCTGTCCGGACGGTCCTGCGTGGCCGGCCGAGCCGGCCCCCCCCTGAAAGGGCTGACCATAACGCGCCGAACCCATTACCCGCAGCCACAGACCAATATCTTTTTGGTCCCAGCGAATACTGGGCCTGACCGCCTTACGCTGACGAAACTGTTCGTCGTAGCGGAGCCAAAACTGGCCCCCATAAACACGCTGAGCTTCCCCAATTGAGTCCAGGTAGCAAAACAAAGCCGCGCAGTTCTGCGGCGCCTTGTCGCCGATCACGCTGGCCAAGATCGCAAACGCCTGGAGCCAATTAGAGAAGGTCTGAGGAATAAGACGCCACCGGCGCTTCTCCTCCTCTTCCTTCTTACTCTCAAATCGCTTCCCTTTGTCAAGATTGAACTTATCTAACGGGAGAAGGGAGAAAATCTCCACGTACTCATCCCGGCCAATCTTGTCCCTCACCTCCTGCTTCAGGTGGGCCCCCAACGGCCCCTCAAAACACACATACACCTCCCCTCGAGCCCGATCATCCATCCTCACCCAATCCACTTCCCTATCCTTATCCGTTTGCACTGCAACCGCCACACCCCCTGGACCCCCTACTTCCAACGCCCTACCCCCTGCTGGTATCTCCGCGTCAGTCCATGCCACCGCCGGCGACGTACCCCCCACAGGCCCCCTGCCCCCTCCCGCCAAATATGCCCTAAAACCACTAAACAATTCATGCCACATAGCGCTACCACCGGGCGCACCCCCCCCCCAACCCCCCCAGGGCCAGCAACCATGGGGGCCCTACCCCCCACCTCCCCCCTAATTACATCAGACACAGAAGACATCACAAGAGACAACTCACCAGGCTGCCCGGGCGCTGTGTTCCCGCCAGCCGGAGGTCCGGGATCTCCATGACGACCGCTCTCACTTGCCGCTGCGCCGTCGTCCACCACTCTCTGAGAGGGAGCAAAACTGGGCTGGCCGCTGCAGGTTCGGCACTGATGGACCGGAGCAGGGGCCCCCGAGCCCCCCGCCGCCACGACACTCCTGGGCCCACTGGGACCCGGTGGCTCCCAAGAAGGGGAACCGATGGCATTGAGGCCGACATCCCTGCGCCCGGCCCGGACCGTGGGCCCGCGCGAAGTACCAGGACGCCCCCCTGCCGGGGGCGGGCGACAGGCTCCTCCCCCGACTGGATCATCGCCAGGGGAGCTAGCCGCAGCAGCAGGTGCAGGACGACAGGAGGGGGGAGGGGAGCCACGGGCCCGCAGCCTCAGCCTCCCCCGCTCCGCAGAACCCGGCCGCTTCCTCGGATTCCTCCCAGGCCGGGCCCCGCGACCGGTGCGAGGAGGAGGCGGAGCCTGGCCTGTAGGGTCCCCGGAGGGGCTCACATGCTGTCGCCGGGTTCTAACGCCCGCCTACGGGCTGAGCCGTGTCGGCGGCCGGGAGCGCCGGGAGCTCCGCTGGCGGGGAGGGGGGGAGGAGGGGGAGAGGGGATCAATCTGGAGCTCGGCCGCACCAGAACCCTCACCTGACCGGGCCAGGGATCCCCCGCCAGCATCGCCGGACGGCACCGGACGGAGCGCCGCCCGAATCTGTTCTTCAAACAAGCCGCGGTCTGCAGCCGAAGCGGCCGCCTCCCGCAGCTGATCCAGCAAGGCAGCCAGAGACATGGTAGGCCAGATCTTTCCCTAACTGCCAATCTTCCTGACACTCTTCACACTGCTCTCTCCTCCCGAGTGTTACCATGAGGAGAGAGCCAGTCCCTTAAGTAAACTCTGTCCCCTCCTTGTCCCCTCCCCTACCCCTCCCCTAGCAACTCCCGCGTTATACTCCCTTTCTACCAATTTTAACCCCTTCATGGCTGGACACCCCGTCATGGCGGCTTACCGCTCACGAGGGTCGCGTGCAGCCTTTCTTTATCCTTCTTGAGTTTCCACTGCCTCAGTCTACTTCCCCACAGTGATAACATCACCAGGGCACCATGCAAACCCTAAACAGAAGCTACACAGGATAAAAGGGGTTATCCAGCAAATCAAATTAACTGGGGCCAGAAAGTTACCGTATTTTATGGCGTATAAGGCGACTGGACATATAAGACAACCTCTGACTTTTAAAGAGATTGTTAGGGGTTCGCCTTATACGCCGGAAAATGTTAACCCCTGCCTGACCACAGCCCTGCTGCGGTCAGGCAGGGGTTAACTGCAGCTAAATTAACTCATCTGGGTTCGTTCACAGCCTCCGCGCATCTTCTTCTCCGCTTCCGTTCCTGGCGCAGCCAGTGTGACGTACACTACTGCACCGGGGATGACCAAAGCTCTCCTGAGCAGCCAAGCGTCTAATCGGAGAGGCTTGGCTGCTCGGAAGAGCTTCGGAAGAATGACAGAGGCTTCGGGAGGCTCCGGAAGTACCCGAAGCCTCTGTCATTCTTCTGATTGACAGGGGGAAGGGGCAGGGACTGGAGTGGCTGGAGAGTGGGACAGGAGTTGACAATGCCAGTTAAGTATTAGTATAAGGTATGTATGCACTGCTTGTGGGATTTGGAAACTTGACAGCACAGATATATGCATATCTGTGCTGTCAGTTTCCCTTTGCTATTGGCCCCACATCTCCTGTTTATATACCGAGTTGTGTGGCTGATAGAGATAAATAAGCGTCACAAAAGATGCGATCAGCTGAGGATCAGGCCCATTATCAGCCGAAGAATCATTTCTAGCAACACTACTGGACGATAATTGGCCCGTGTAAAAGGTCCTTAAGTCTTTACACCAGTGACCATGAGACTGAACTACGCTTTTTTCTTTTTAATGCCAATACGGGTCTACCATCAGTTACATTGCTTTAAGATCTTCACATCAATAGACTGGCGCTGGTGCCGGGATGCCGGTGCACACAGCGCCGGTCTATTACGGCCCACCTGGCCCAACTGTGATGTTGTGCCCTCTCCTCTGTGACGCGGCTCCATTAAAATCAATGGAGCCACGTCACAGAGGGGAGGGGTTTTTGACGGACCTGCCTCCAGTGCTTCAGGCCGTGCAGGTGACCGGGAATAGACGCGCACCATGCACAGGAACTGGGCCATGGTTCATAAAAAGGACAATGGCTCTGGCATTCCTGCGCCGGCAAAAGTTTATTGATGCAAACATCTTAAAGCAATGTATCTGCTGGTACATTCACTTTAATCATTCATTGCTGTTTGTCACCCATTTCCCTGCAGTGTCCACTTTATTATATATAAAAATAAATAAATAAATTGTGATACCCCCCTCCCTAATGGTGTCTAGGTGGGAGTCTACTCTGTATAGCCTTTATCTCAACCCTACATGGAACCTGTGATTATATCTACCAGAAACATCTGAAGAATAAAAAGTACTTTTTATGTTAAGGGAAAAAAATCATAAAATTTTGTATTTTACATAAATATACTATAAAACAGAATAGATAAAACAAAACAAATTAACCAAAGAAATAATAACACAATAATGTAATTTTCTTTGCTGTTTTTGTTGTAATAAACATTAAAAAAATCAATGTTTTGTGATACAATTGGCTCTTTGATCATTCGCTCTACATTATTAAATGCATCCATCTATATTAAGTAGAGTACTCATGCTTGTTCCCTCAGATCTATCTCAATAATCTGTGTTTTATAGATCTGGGACCCTTCCAGTATGTTATTACTGGATATGACCTTTATATATCATCATCCTTTATTATTATAATGTGATAGCATCTTAATACATATTTTATCTATATCTAAAACCTTAGTATCTGCAACCATTGCACTCTACACAGAAAACACAGAGTCATTTTTTCAGCTTTGTCAACAACAGATATAGGGTGATCCATTTTTTCTTACTCAGACATAGATAAACCTAATGCAAGTAGAATGCTAAAATCAGTGCTATGAGTGCCTGGTAGCACTAATATAAATGGTGGGGGAAATCTTAAAGGGGTTATCCAGTGCTACAAAAACATGACCACTTTCTTCCAGACACAGCATGACTCTTGTCTCCAGTTCAGGTGCGGTTTGCAATTAAGCTCCATTCACTTCAATGGAAATGAGTTACAAAACCCCACCCAATCTGGAGACAACAGTAGGGGGGAAAGTGGCCATGTTTTTGTAGCGCTGGATAACCCCTTTAAGCTCCCCTCCCCAAGGCTTTCCCCTGGTCTAAGGGTACTATTACACGGAACGATAATCGGTCAAATCGGCTGATCGTTGATATAGGTTTGGACCTATTTTCATCGGGCGCCGACCGCGCACCGCTACGTGTAATAGCGGTGCGCGGCCGGTGACTGACGATATACATTACCTATCCGTGTTACGGCCTGTGATTGGCTGAGAAGCCTGTCAGCTCACAGGCCACTCTTAAGTTAGAGCGCGCAGGACCCGTGGAGAAGACGACCGGAGCAGCAGCCCTGGAACGTGGATAGGTATTGTATATAGTTAAGCAAGGGCTGCAAGGACATCTGTAACGATGTCCCTGCAGCCCTTGTTTAACGATTATCGGGCCGTGTAATAGGTCCAGTAAACGAGCGACGATCTAGCAGACTGCTGCTCGTTTACAGGTATTATCAGTCCCCCATTGGCCCGTGTAATACCACCCTAAGGGCTGATTCCCATGTCCAGTACATTACAGGCCCTACGGAAGAGGAAGCCAAGGGCCCTGCTACTATAGTGCTGCACGGATTCAAAGCGTTTCCCAGCTCCCGCCATGATATTGATACATCATGCCGGCAGGGAAACAGTCCATTACAGGGCTTCCCCATCTATAGGGCCTGTAATTTACTGGCCCTGTGAATAAGCCCTAAGGCATTACCCCAGTTTCAGTCCTTTTCCCAGGGCCAGGTCTGGTCCTTTAGGGGCCAACCCATTGGACACATTCCCAGTTGTAGACCCAATTTCAAAGCCACCACAATTCTCCAGCTCCTGATCCCTCATTGATCAACACCCTATGTCCAGCCCGTCCAGCCTCAAAGCTACATTAATCTTTACATTCAACACTGTCACACCTTTTGTCGTTCCATACACCTTCCCTTTGTTTCCTCACAACCATCTTACAGCTTCCTTTCTCCATCTCTACCCACCATCTCCCCCCTTACCCACCATTTATCATTTTAAGATTCTTATTCCCTCCTATTTCCCAATGATTGCCCCTCAATCAGGATTAGTAAACTACCCAGCAAGAGAGACAAGAAGGGAGGAAACCTCAACCCCATTGACACAATATAACCAATTGCAGTAGGACAAACACTGTCTTCTGGACAGGACTTCAGGATCCAAAAAACAGGAGAGGGCAAAAGGATGCTAAAAACATTTGGCATAACCCAGACACATTGATCCTGGAAAACCCTTATCTGACATGCTATATAACCACTATGTAGGACGATTGCTTTCTGCAACATTTACCTGTTTTTAATAATTAGAAACGGTTGTTTTCATGATTAAAAATTTTATTATTTCTTCAGTTCAAATTATAATAATGAAGAAAATAATAATAAGAAAACAAGCTTTAAAATTAAAACATTTTATTACTTTTGCAAAAGTGTTGTCAGGAATGTGCAGTAAGCCTGGTGTGAACTGGGCCTGTTTTTACTTTTTGTCTGACACACCCGCTTGTTTTTAAGCCTCCTGGCAATGCAGGAGTTACACTGCTCACTGCTAGCCTGGATTGCTGCAGCCGAGCAGTGTTTTTTGATGTACATTTGCCTCTGCCTGTCCAGAACCTTGAGGATCAGAGCGCCGGACCAATGGGGATCCAGACCGGGCTCTTGATCCTCATAAATGAAAACAGAGCCAGTTATTCCTTGCTGGCAATTAAGGTTCATACCTTGATCCTAACCCCCCCTGTCTACTCCTGTGATCCCCGTTTCTAATTCTTCTGCTTGCTTGACTTGTTACCTGACCTCCCGCCTGACCTTTGACTATCCATGTGATCCCTGATTTTGTACTATGCTGCCCGTTTGGTTCTGACCTGGCTTGTTGACTCTCCTTTATTGTGTTTGTTTGTCTGTCTTGTTCTGTGTTACACTTATACAGTAAAGGGCACGTCTTCATGGTTTTCCGCAGCTCCCTAGGGCCAATTGAGGCAAGTAAGTAGGGATAGTGGGTGGGTTCAGGCTAAGGGCCCACTATCTCATCTTGTCCCTACCTCCCTGTCCTGACAAGTGTATTTTAATCAAGCCTCATAATCCTCTAGTGTTTGACTTGTGTGCAGAAGCATAGACACACACCTTCTTCCCCCAGAGTGAAAATCACCCTAAGAGAGGGGGCACTTCTGTCCAGAAATTAAACATACTGAATGGGCCTACCATAAAATTAGTAACATTCAAAAGCAATAACTTTGATTTAACCGTTGGTTCTTAAGAATGTGGTAGTCACTGGTTTGCCCATGTGACCCAATGACCACAGCTACAAAAACTTCTACTGGGCATCAGCTATAGCCATAAGAATGAAGAAAATAAAGGACTTCTTGAAATTAAAGTACTGTTTGGAGACTTCTTAATCCTGATATGCTTCCTATTCTTAGTGCCAACTCATTTTGGATACAGGTTGGCTTCCCAAAACTCGTCTTCAATATCCATCCATTGTTGTGTTCAAAGAGGTGGAACTAACTTAAGAAGACTATCCCACAGAGACTTGGAAGTGGTCAGAACAATGAAGGAGATCGTAAAATGGAACTGAAAATGCAAGAGTAGCTCTTTTAGAAATAAAGAAATCTGAAACATAAAAAAATAAATTGTAAAATTCAGCAACTTAAATGGGAATATACAAGCTATAATAGTAAAAAAAACATGCTAAAGCAACATAAAAAAACAACTAAGGTTTACACTTCTGCTGGAGCTCCATCCAGGGAGCATTGTCACAAGCCCCATTTATTTAGTAGGATCTAAGTGGACAAAAAAAATACTAAAAGCAGTAATTTTCTGTCTGCTAAAATTCTCCAAAATAAATGGACACCAGACGGACACCCAATGGACCATATTAAAGTCAATAGGATCTCTCAGGTATCCATCAGCATTTGTTAGAGCCTGTTCTTGAACAAACCCTCCGGCTCCATTTTGTGACACCGAAGGGAATCTATGCGGGATTTTAAATTGGGTGTTACTGTAATTATACTGACCTACAAAATAAAGTTAACATGCTATGTTAACTGAAGCTCATAAAATGGATATAACTAGTCAAGCTGGACTCGTAATCAGTCCAAGTAAATAGGATATCAAATTCCCCTACATTATCCTACAATAATGCTTATAACCATTGCTACAGCAGGTGCTTATGGCATTTCTACAGAATAAAGACTTGATCTATGTCTATAATAGGCATGCAGCTCACAAACCTCATTTTTTTTCCAGCCAAAACCTTGAGAGAATGTGATGCAGTCATCCCAGCTCATGGTCTGACAGTATGAGAGCCTCAGGGATGGATCAGCTAATGACCCAAGCTCAGCAATCCTGCAATTACTATTGCCAGTCACACTGTGGAGGTATACGCTCTTCCAGTTTAATCAAGATCACTCTAGCGGTTGCAATGAACAAGCAATCACTCATCGCGGTAAGCAAACTGCTGGGACTGTTCCTCAGATCTGTAGTCAGCCTCACACTAGCAGTTCATTAGCTAGGCACTATTTTGCTGGATTTAGTCTGTCTGTCATACCCAGCGGATAAGGCTCTTTATGCTGCTAAAATAAAGCAAACTTACCTTAATGGCCCTGGAAAGTATCTTACATAAATCCCCATAAAAGCAATACCTATTACATAAACATTTATCTGGTAAGGGTTGAACAGAGGGAAGCAAAAGGCAGCTGGATGAGGTGGATCTATTCTTCCTTCTTCCACTGGTGGCTGGCAAACTCAGATAGGAAACTGGTTTAATAACCTCCTGCCTTATCACCAACATATAACATTAGGTATAACCGGGTCACCCAGCTTCCCTAGCATCTTATATAATGGGGTCACTCAGTTTCCCTGGCATCTTGAATATTGGGGTCACTCAGCTTCCCTGGCATCCTGTATAATGGGGTCACTCAGCTTTCCCAGCATCCTGCATAATGGGGTCACTCAGCTTCCCTAGCATCTTATATAATGGGGTCACTCAGCTTCCCTAGCATCTTGTATAGTAGTCAGTATAATGGAGAGGATGATGTCAGGGGGACACTGAGGGACACAGGACACTGAGCATCCCTCTGCCATCATCCTCTCCAGCAGCCACAGCCCACACAGCTCTGGGAGTCAGGTCGTGACATCACCATGTTATCCAGGAAGTGACATCACCATGTTATCCAGGAAGTGACCTCACCATGTTATCCAGGAATTTACTTCACCATTTTATCCAGGAAGTGACCTCACCATGTTATCCAGGAAGTGAAGCCTTGATGCAGTAGTAAGTGCAGGGAAAGAAGCACTTTATAAGCATTTCCTGTAATAAGTGTATATTGGTGATTTGTATAACTTTTGGGGAGCAATACAATACTTTAATAAAAAGCCTTCTCCTTTAATTACAAGTCTAAGGATATGACAAGAGAAATACCAAAGCCAGGTATCAATCTATTCCAGTACATTTAAATGTTTCCCCTTAAACCACTCCAATGTAGCTTTAGCAGTATGCTTTTGTCAATGACCCCGGTCCCAGTCTGAATTCAAGGACAGACTAAAACAGGTTTTGCTCAAGAATATCCATGTATTTAGCATCATCCATTTTCCCCCTTGATTTGGACCAGTTTCTGCTGCTGAAAACATGGTATTCTTGAGCTGGTATATTTTTTTCGCATCGGCCCCATCTGTGCCACCTTCCCCAGTAGGGCAGAGAGGGGGCGTTATGGGGGTGGTGGTGCTGCAGCACGCAGTGGGGGCATGGCCTCTGTGTGAGCCGCATATTATAATTTTTCTGATACTGAATACCTACGCCAGCTCTGAGCTGGCATAAGTCTCAAAATTTTCGCATGGACGGGCACCGTGCGCTCGGGATTTATGTAGAGGCAATGCGTCTCTACATAAATCCCCTGAGCTCCGGAGCTGCAGGAACATTTGTAAGCCTGGCGTAAAAAACACTGGACTTTATAAATGTCCCCCATAGTGTTTTCTCTGGGGCCCGAAGAGCTCAATTTTGGTCTCAGTTGACCAGAGTACCTTCCTCCATACATTTGGGGAGTCTCCCACGTGCCTTTTGGCAAACTCAAATTGAGCCTTCTTATGTTTGGCTGTAAGTAAAAGCCTTTTTGGCCACTCTTCCATAAAGCCCAGCTCTATGGAGACTCCAGTCTCTGCTTGGGAACTCTACAGCTCCTTCAGGGATACCTTTGGACTCTGTGCTGTTTCTCTAATTAATGCCCTCCTTGCCTGGGCTGAGAGTTTTGGTGGGTGCCCTCTTTTGGCAGGTTTGATAGGCCATATACTGACTGGGGACCCTCTACTAAAGGGAGACTATACTGGGAGCCATATACTGACAGGGGGACTTAACTGGTGGCCATCTGGTAACAGGAAACTATACTAGGGGCCATCTGCTAAAGGGAGACTATACTAGGGGCCATCTGGTAAAGAGCAACTACACTGGGGGCTATGTACTGACAGGGGAACTAAACTGGGGGCCATATACTGAGTGGGGGCCATCTACCACAGGGGATATACACAGGGGGCCATGGACTAAAGGGGCACTACACAGGAGGCTTCTACTATAGGGTAGTAGATGGTCCCTAAGGGGAGGTTTCTATCTACCTGTAAATGGGTCAGTATATGGGGGGATACTGATATTTGGACAGTGAATGTTAGTTTTACTGTCACCACATGATTTTCTCCACAAAGGTGCCCACTGAGGCTCTGTCGCCCTAAGACCCACAAATCCCTGGGGCAAGCCCTGCCTGTCAATAATACACTGAGGGGCAACGGTTCACAGACTGTAATGGAGAATGCTCTGAAATGGAGGTACAGTTATATCCATCTATGGGATGGGATTAACCCCTTGCCGCAAAATGACGTTCCAGGAACGTCATGTAAAGCAGGTAGTTCCTGCAACATGACGTTCCAGGAACATCCTGCTGTCCCTGCCTCCCCCCGCAGCACCTAGCAGCGATCGGGCAGCAGGAGGAGGCTATCTCATACAGCTTCCTGCTGCCACTGCCCGGAGGGGAGCCGCACTCCCTTCCTCCAGGCAGTTAACCCAGTAGGCGCTGCAGTCCATGGGACCCCCTCCGACCCCCCTGGAGCCGCGCTAGCAATCATAGTAACCATAGTAACCGTAGCAATCATAGTAACCATTTAAAAATTTAAAGAGTCTTGTGCCTAATCGCACTGTGTGTGTATAGTCCTGTACCAAGTACGCTTCATCTTGGTCAATCCAACATACAAAATAGAATGATCAGGACACTTTAGTCTTCAGAAACTTTTTTCTTATTTTACTTTTTTTCTTTTTTCTTATGAAATATAGAATAACATCTTGTACAAAAATGTAACATAACACATCACCACAGTGCGCAGGATTCGGGAGTTTCAGATGTTCAAGCCACGTTCCTGGCCGGCTCCATTCCTCCTCTGAGACTCTCACTCTCTTCAGATGGTATGACGACTGAGCGTGCTGCTACGTTTCGGGGTCCGCCCCCTTTCTCAAGCATAGTCCAGTAGTGCACCCTTCACCAATTTATACTAGTAGATCGTTTGCATATAAATTACTAAAAGCAATCAAATACAAAAGTAGAAAGTTATGCACTAATAAAGATGGCTACTAAACTTTACTAAAACACTATGTTCTTTACTTTAGTAATCGCCCTCATTATTAAACGTCATATAAATAAATACAAGATGACATACGCATTGGTCTCACAAAAATAAAGAGAAATTGCAAATCTCGTTGAGTCCTTTGGGATATAGACTCTCTAGCAAGTATATCCAGTATGTTTCTTTTTGTAACAATTTCTTTTTTTTATCTCAGTTTTACTTATACCATGTACCTCCTCCAAAATGAGCCACTTAAGGTCATAGACTTTATGGTTAAATTCATGGAAATGACGTGCCACTGATGTTTCTCCGAATTTTTGGGAATCATCCAGCCCTTCATTCTTCTGTGATTTTTGTGCATATGTACGTATGGCAGACTTGTGTTCATTTAATCTCAATCTGATTTCTCTCGTAGTCTGCCCTACGTCCACACGTCCACATGGGCAACGCAACATATAGACAACGTTAGCTGTCCTACATGTGTGCATGCCCTTCAGCATGATTTTGTTCCCTTTTTGGGGATGATTCACACTATCCCCTTTGATGATCCCATTACAATTCTGACAGGATAGACAAGCAAACGTCCCCTTGTCCCCGAAAAATTCTTTGTGGGATCTGTAGACAACCAACAGATCCCACAAAGAATTTTTCGGATGAACTAGTGAATCTGGTAAATGAAGCGTACGATCAGGGGATCATAGACAGGGAAATCTGTTCCATGTTGATAAATCCAAATCCTAGGATTCCGGTCCTATATCTACTCCCTAAAATACACAAGCGACTAGATCATCCTCCAGGTCGCCCGATTATATCTGGAACAGACTCCTTGTTTTATGCTCCAGCTTCGTACGTGGATCAATATCTACAAGAAATTGTTAAAAAATTACCACAATGCCTTAAAGACACCACTGATCTTCTTGTCCGATTAGAAGCTCTTGATGTGAGAGACGTGACTTTTGTCGGCACTCTTGACATCAAGAGCTTATACACTAACATACCATGTCCTGAAGCTCTAGAAGTAGTACGTAAAAAATTATGTGAAAATGCGACATTGGACAATTTTACGATAGGTTTTTTGCTGTCCCTTTTGGAGCTTATACTAACAAAAAATTATTTCAGATTTGGTGAAGAATTTTTTCTACAAACGCAAGGCGTTTCGATGGGGTCCCCAGTGGCCCCGAGTATTGCGAATATCTTTATGGCTGCACTAGAAGATGACTGTCTCTCAACTCATGAGCCTAGCATTCATTTGCATACTTGGTTAAGATTTGTGGATGACGTCCTGTTGTTTTGGACTGGTACAAGAGAAGAACTTGATTCTTTTATCCAGCATCTGAATGCTGCACATGAGTTGATAGAATTTACAGCAGAAATACATGACACTACAGTTCAATATCTAGATGTAGAATTGACAACACAGAATGACCAAATAGATACTAAATTATATACAAAAGAAATGGATAGAAATAACCTTTTGCACAGAACTAGCCACCATGCCCCGATGACGTTTAAGGGAATTCCTAGAAGTCAGTTATTGCGTGTTAAGCGTATTTATAAAGATGAAACAACATGCGAGGCACAAGGGGTTAAAATGGTGGAAAAGTTTTGTGCAAGAGGTTATAAAAAGAGTGAAGTAAAGAAAGCATGGGAAGAAGTCAAAGTGATACCTAGAGAGAGACTAATGAAGACACAGGAGAAAGATAAAAAAAAGAGGGACAAATAATGTTTCAGTCCAAATATGATAAACACTCTAATATAGTAAGGAAAACTATTTTAAAATATTGGAGTAAACATGATATTGTTGAAACATGACGACAAATATGGCAGACTGTTTAAGGAACCACCATTATTTGTATATAGAAAAGGACAATCAATAGCAAACATGGTAGTAAAATCTGATATAAAAGGGCCATCAAAAAACAGACAAATGTGATTAAGAACTTGTCGCAAGGGGACGTTTGCTTGTCTATCCTGTCAGAATTGTAATGGGATCATCAAAGGGGATAGTGTGAATCATCCCCAAAAAGGGAACAAAATCATGCTGAAGGGCATGCACACATGTAGGACAGCTAACGTTGTCTATATGTTGCGTTGCCCATGTGGACGTGTGGACGTAGGGCAGACTACGAGAGAAATCAGATTGAGATTAAATGAACACAAGTCTGCCATACGTACATATGCACAAAAATCACAGAAGAATGAAGGGCTGGATGATTCCAAAAAATTCGGAGAAACATCAGTGGCACGTCATTTCCATGAATTTAACCATAAAGTCTATGACCTTAAGTGGCTCATTTTGGAGGAGGTACATGGTATAAGTAAAACTGAGTTAAAAAAGAAATTGTTACAAAAAGAAACATACTGGATATACTTGCTAGAGAGTCTATATCCCAAAGGACTCAACGAGATTTGCAATTTCTCTTTATTTTTGTGAGACGAATGCGTATGTCATATTGTTTTTATTTATATGACGTTTAATAATGAGGGCGATTACTAAAGTAAAGAACATAGTGTTTTAGTAAAGTTTAGTAGCCATCTTTATTAGTGCATAACTTTCTACTTTTGTATTTGATTGCTTTTAGTAATTTATATGCAAACGATCTACTAGTATAAATTGGTGAAGGGTGCACTACTGGACTATGCTTGAGAAAGGGGGCGGCCCCGAAACGTAGCAGCACGCTCAGTCGTCATACCATCTGAAGAGAGTGAGAGTCTCAGAGGAGGAATGGAGCCGGCCAGGAACGTGGCTTGAACATCTGAAACTCCCGAATCCTGCTCACTGTGGTGATGTGTGGTGATGTGTTATGTTACATTTTTGTACAAGATGTTATTCTATATTGCATAAGAAAAAAGAAAAAAAGTAAAATAAGAAAAAAGTTTCTGAAGACTAAAGTGTCCTGATCATTCTATTTTGTATCATAGTAACCATTGCAACCCAGACGCTTCCCAGTGAGTCTGGGCTGCTATGGTTGTAACGATCAGGCCCCTGCTCTGAGGCAGGGGTATGATCATTTGAATAAGCGGACAGCTCATTTATTATATAATACATTACAGCACAGATCATGTGGTGTAATGTATTATATATGTACCTGAAAAGGCTACAGTTAAAAACACAAACACACAAATACATAAACAAATAAGTAAAATAAATTATTGAATTACTTAATCAATTAATTTAATTAATTAGATATACACATTCCCCATCCCCCCTTTATAAATGATCCCCTATAAATAAAATACACATTTGGTATCACCGCGTCCATAATAACCCTGTCTATTAACCTGTTACATTAATTATCCCACCCGATTAACACTGTGAAAAGAAATTAATGAAAAAACTATCCAAAATGACATTCTTTTGTTAATCCCTTAAAAATATAGAAAAAAGCTATCAAAAAGTCACATGTACCCAAAAGGTGTACCACTAAAAACGTCAGCTAATGCCGCAAAAAAAAAAAAAAAAAAAGAGCTCACAAAACTCCATTGGTGAAAAATAAAAATATTACTGCTCTTACAAAATGAAAGACACAAAGAGTTTTTATTATAAATGCCATAAACTATTACAACTATTATATAAAATGGATATCGCTGTAATCGTACCGACCTGACGAATAATGATAACATGTCATATGTGATGTATAGTAAACGGCGTACAAAAAAATGATGAAAAACAGCTGCTAAATTGTGTTTTTTATTTGTTCCACCTTATAAAAAATTTAATAAAAAATGATCAGGGTGTCACATGTCCCCCTGAATGGTACCGATGGAAACGCCAACTTGTCTTACACAAATATTTTGGCACCACAAGGCCTCTGTGACATGGTATAATAGCTAAAAAAAAAAAAAAAAAATGAAATAATAAGGCCCCAAAATTCCCCAGGTGTCATGTCTGAGGCCTGTGGTCTGAGGCACTGCGGCCGCATATGGTGGGTTTCTAGAAACATTGGAATAAAGAGAATAAATATTCAGTTCCATTTCTCAGTTAGTATTTGCTGTGTTAGAGGGGAAAAAATGGATTAAAATGGAATATCTGCCAAAAAAAATGAAAATGTTACTTTGAATACTTTGAGGGGTGTAGTTTTTACAGCGAAGAAATTTATTGGGTAACTAACATACAGGCCCCCCAAATCCACTTCAGAACTGAACTGGTCCCTAATAAAATCAGAATTTGAAATTTTCCGGAAAATTTGAAAAATCACTGCAAAATTTCAAAGCCCTCCAACATCCTAAAAAGTAAAAGGACGTTCACCAAATGACGTCACCATAAAGCAGACATGTTGTAGATGTTGCAGTAATAATTAGTTCATGTGGCATGACTATCTTTTTTAGGAAAAGAGAATTTTGAATATAAAGAATTGTAAATTTTTCAATATTTTTCCCAAAAAATACTGAATGTATCAACCAAAGTATACCACAAACATAAAGAGGAATATGTCACAAGAAAAACATTCTCAGAATAACCGCGATAGTTAAAAGCATCGCAGAGTTATCAATACATAAAGAGAGACAGGTCAGATTTGCAAAATAAGCCCCGGGCATTAAAGGGGTAGTGCGGCGCTAAACAATTATTCAATAAATAACACACATTACAAAGTTATACAACTTTGTAATGTATGTTATGTTAGTGAATGGCCCCCTTTCCCGTGTTCCTCCCCACCCACGCTAGACCCGGAAGTGTAATGCTCTATACACACCTGATTCGTGTTGACCCCCGTCCGCCATCTTGTGACAATGATGTCATCTTCGTGCCGGCCCCCCTCTGCCGCGTCATCAGCTGCTCAGCCGCGATTGGCTGAGCACAGTTATTGTATAACTTTGTAATGTGTATTATTTAGTGTATAATTGTTTAGCGCCACACTACCCCTTTAAGACCAAGACAGGCTGAAGAGGCAAGGGGTTAAAAGTCTTTTGGTGAGAACTACGTATCAGGTGCTATCTACTGAATGTCTATTGAATATATCGAGGGAATGACCTATTGCATTTATTTTTGACCAGTTTATAGGTTATACAGGGAAAACATAGGGCTTTAACATGATGTGTACAGAGTCTCATCTCTCTGCAGATCCGCTGGCCAACCTACAGCAGATATCTGAGTGTAAGCTGGGGATTTAGGCTGTGGATTATCCACAGCAGCCTATGGTAAATTTGTGTCTCCAGAATAAGGCTTAGTAGCTGTTAACAACACACAACACTGAATAAAATAATTTTTTTTACATATACTGTACGTAGAAAGGCAGAAAACAGACAGGTAATATTAGATAGAGAGATAAGGAAGAAGTAAGAATATTTTTGCATTTTTGCAGACCGTTTTTTCATCCATTTCATGAAAAAAAAAAACGGATGTATTTATGTGATTTGTTTTGATCCATTTTTCCATTGACTTCAATTATTTCAAACGATCAAAATTGATCAATTTTTTTACGTGCAAAAAAATGATCAACCACGTTTTTGTGTATTATAAAAACAGATGCCTTTTTTTATAATGAAAGTCAACAGAAAAATGGATCAAAATGGATGCTCACAAATACATCCATTTTTCATCCGTTTCATGCATAATACGGATAAAAAAAACGGACTGCAAAAACACAGTTTTATAAATCAGTGGCTTGTGTTAAGTTCCTCTTACATTTCTCAGATCAATTTATATAAGTTATATATGACAAAATATTACAACAAAGTGCAAGAAAGAGAGATAAGGGCACTCACCCGTATACGGCAAATTTCTCCTTTATTCAAAAGATGTGCATATTAAAAGTCCGTGCAAACATCTTACATGCGGGCAGACGCCAAACCACCTTCACGGCGTGTACATGATGGCCATTTCGCGCGCATGCGCGCTTCAACGGATGACGCCTCTCCCGTAGGTCGCAGGTAAAATACCTCATATGACGTACTAGGAGTGGGCGTTTACAAAGTGTAAGGTAGATACCCTTTTGCATAAAAACAAATATTTAACGCAATGAATACCAAAGGTGATCTCAGATAAACATAATGATAAGATAGAACTCAATAAGACCGCACTTTCCTTGTGCTCCTGTAGCTAAAATACAACGTGCTTCTGTTTTTAATAGTTGTGTGTTTGTATCTTGTCCCGGTTTATAAAAAATTCTTTTAGACCTGTAAATGTGAGACAATTCGTATCTCCACTATGTTGTGTGTGAACATGTTCTACCATTTTTGTCGCCGCTTTTTTGTTTTTTATATAATATATATGTTCATAAAACCTGCGATTTAAAGGTCGCAAGGTTTTGCCAATGTAAAACATCCCACATGTGCATGTAATGGCATAGACTAAACATTTTGTTTTGCAACAAATAAAATCATTTATGTCATATCTAACTCCACCTAGGGTTATAGTTTTAGTCACCTTGGCATATTCGCACCAAGAACAATCGCCACATCTGAACATGCCCTTAGGTTGCATTGATTTAATCCACATTTTTTCCTCTTTTACATTATTACTAAATTTGCTATGCACTAGAATATCTTTTAGATTTTTACATCTTTTAAAGGCTATAGTTGGTTTTTCTGTAATTAGTTCTGACAGAATAGGATCATTGTTTATCAGGTACCAATTTTTATTTATTACATCTTTAATGGTTGCCGCCATAGGGCTAAATCTAAAAGCTAGAGTAAATTTTTGCTTGTTCTGGTGTCCTGTCTTTAACGCTGATGTTTGTTTTTTATTTTTGTTTAAGAGGAATTTTCTGTCTTTGGAGAATGCCTTCTCCTCTGCCCTTCGAAGTTCATCAACTGGATATCCCCGTTGAGTCAGCCTATAGGTAAGTTCTTTAGCTTTTTCTTTATACATTGTATCAGTACTGTTAATGCGTCGTAATCGTAGATATTGTCCGTATGGTAGTGCGAGTTTTACATGTGGGGGATGGTAGCTATTGTGGTGTAGCAAGGAGTTACAAGCTGTAGATTTGCGGTAACTAACTACTGTAAGCTCGTTATTTGTAATTTTTACTGTAGTGTCAAGGAATTCCAGTTCGGATGTATTTATTTTACTTGTGAAGGCCATGTTAAACTGGTTATTGTTAATGTATGTTACAAAATTATTAAATGCTTCTGGGGTTTCTTTCCAAATAATAAAAATATCATCCACGAAGCGATAATAAACACTTATCGCCTTCGTGAATGGATTCCTCTCACTGAAAATCATAACCCTTTCAAATTCTGCCAAAAATAAATTAGCTAGGGTACATGCTACTGGCGTACCCATAGCGGTACCATATTTTTGTTGGTACCAGACATCATTAAATACAAAGGCATTATTTTCCAAAATGAAACTCAAGGCTTCACAAATGAAATCGACGAATTCAGTACTTTTTCCAATTCTTTTTAGGAAAGTACCGATTATCTCTACTACTAAGGTTTGAGGAATCCTAGTATACAGGCTTTCTACGTCTATTGACGTTAAGAAAGCACCTTCTGGCCATGTACATGTATCTATAGATCTTAGAAAATCGTTTGTATCCTTAATTAATGCTGGTACCTCGTCCAAAAGTGGCCGTAAGAGCCAGTCAACATATTGTGATAATGGTTCAGTTATACTTCCTATACCGGAGACAATAGGTCTTCCGGGTGGGCAAATTAAGGATTTGTGGATTTTAGGGACGAGGTACCAGCATGGATATTTAGGATTCGTGGGCAATAATTTTTCTGCTCTATTCTGTGAAATAATACCCCTTTCTATGTTCTTTCGTAGAAAAGTACGTAGTTTGTCCCTATATTTTTCTGTCGGATTTTTTTGTAGTTTTATGTATGTAGATGTATCTCCTAGCTGTCGTTCTGCTTCTTTTATGTAATACTCTTTACTCATAATAACTACATTGCCCCCCCTTGTCGGCCTTTTTAATTATTATTTCTTTATTATTTTGTAGTTTTTTCAAAGCTTTTTGTTCATTATCTGTTAAGTTTTTAGGAGGCTTTGGATATACCAAGGCTTTCATGTCCTCCATAACTTTAAACTGAAAAAGGTCAATATTACTACCTGGCACGACTGGGGGGGCAAACGTAGATTTAACACCTCCTGTAAAAACTCGAACTACGCACTAGACTACCGGAAAAAGACCACAAAATCTTCATCAAAAAACTAGATACAAAACTAGTAAGACTACAAGTGGAAATAAAAGACCAGAAAAAAGATAAGTTTATAAGAGATAAAATAGACTATGATACAGGAAAAGCCTTTACTACCAAAACATCAAGAAAATCCTTTTCCGATGAAAAGAAGAAAAAATGGCAAAAACCTCAACCCACAAAAAACATAAAAGAACAAACAGTAAAAAGGAAAAAAACATCAGACTTTTGGACAACAGAATCCGATTCCTCATCCAACACAGAGGAAACACCGCACCCAAAAAAAGCCATTCAACAAAATAAATTTAAAGTAAAATATAAATACTCACCGGATGAGACAGAATCGGTAGAATTAGGAAGAAGTGCCCCGACACCACAAAACCAACCTAAAGGAAACATAAACATAAAAGGAAGACAAGAAGAAAAATATGAAAAAGATGTCCCTTTAGAAAGAAAATCAGAAGAGGAAGGGGGAGGAAAAGAGCAAGATCAGAAGGAAGGAGCAAGGAGAAAACAAGTAACTTGGAAACTACATTGAACATGGACAATAGAGTACAGGATCCTCCTGTTGTCATTAACCTGACAAATTTAGAACTTGATGAGGATATGTTAAGTGTATTAGGAAAAGGCCTAAATTTTTGTGTCTCTGAGCCATTTAATTTAACTGAATTTGAAATAGATCTGCATAAAAATATACGCAAACTAAATTTAAAAAGATTTTTCTCAGAGAAAAACAAGGATAGTGTGGATCCCAAAGAAGGCGAAGTCCCTGTAGAACCTGGTGATTTAGGTTTCTGCTTAGCAGGTGCCACCTCTATGTCAGATGTAGATTGTTTAAAAACATTAATGGAACTTGCTGAAGGTCGAGAGACCTATACCGACACACCTACTTGTTCACCATCTTTTTTTACAGGAGGTGTTAAATCTACGTTTGCCCCCCCAGTCGTGCCAGGTAGTAATATTGACCTTTTTCAGTTTAAAGTTATGGAGGACATGAAAGCCTTGGTATATCCAAAGCCTCCTAAAAACTTAACAGATAATGAACAAAAAGCTTTGAAAAAACTACAAAATAATAAAGAAATAATAATTAAAAAGGCCGACAAGGGGGGGCAATGTAGTTATTATGAGTAAAGAGTATTACATAAAAGAAGCAGAACGACAGCTAGGAGATACATCTACATACATAAAACTACAAAAAAATCCGACAGAAAAATATAGGGACAAACTACGTACTTTTCTACGAAAGAACATAGAAAGGGGTATTATTTCACAGAATAGAGCAGAAAAATTATTGCCCACGAATCCTAAATATCCATGCTGGTACCTCGTCCCTAAAATCCACAAATCCTTAATTTGCCCACCCGGAAGACCTATTGTCTCCGGTATAGGAAGTATAACTGAACCATTATCACAATATGTTGACTGGCTCTTACGGCCACTTTTGGACGAGGGTACCAGCATTAATTAAGGATACAAACGATTTTCTAAGATCTATAGATACATGTACATGGCCAGAAGGTGCTTTCTTAACGTCAATAGACGTAGAAAGCCTGTATACTAGGATTCCTCAAACCTTAGTAGTAGAGATAATCGGTACTTTCCTAAAAAGAATTGGAAAAAGTACTGAATTCGTCGATTTCATTTGTGAAGCCTTGAGTTTCATTTTGGAAAATAATGCCTTTGTATTTAATGATGTCTGGTACCAACAAAAATATGGTACCGCTATGGGTACGCCAGTAGCATGTACCCTAGCTAATTTATTTTTGGCAGAATTTGAAAGGGTTATGATTTTCAGTGAGAGGAATCCATTCACGAAGGCGATAAGTGTTTATTATCGCTTCGTGGATGATATTTTTATTATTTGGAAAGAAACCCCAGAAGCATTTAATAATTTTGTAACATACATTAACAATAACCAGTTTAACATGGCCTTCACAAGTAAAATAAATACATCCGAACTGGAATTCCTTGACACTACAGTAAAAATTACAAATAACGAGCTTACAGTAGTTAGTTACCGCAAATCTACAGCTTGTAACTCCTTGCTACACCACAATAGCTACCATCCCCCACATGTAAAACTCGCACTACCATACGGACAATATCTACGATTACGACGCATTAACAGTACTGATACAATGTATAAAGAAAAAGCTAAAGAACTTACCTATAGGCTGACTCAACGGGGATATCCAGTTGATGAACTTCGAAGGGCAGAGGAGAAGGCATTCTCCAAAGACAGAAAATTCCTCTTAAACAAAAATAAAAAAACAAACATCAGCGTTAAAGACAGGACACCAGAACAAGCAAAAATTTACTCTAGCTTTTAGATTTAGCCCTATGGCGGCAACCATTAAAGATGTAATAAATAAAAATTGGTACCTGATAAACAATGATCCTATTCTGTCAGAACTAATTACAGAAAAACCAACTATAGCCTTTAAAAGATGTAAAAATCTAAAAGATATTCTAGTGCATAGCAAATTTAGTAATAATGTAAAAGAGGAAAAAATGTGGATTAAATCAATGCAACCTAAGGGCATGTTCAGATGTGGCGATTGTTCTTGGTGCGAATATGCCAAGGTGACTAAAACTATAACCCTAGGTGGAGTTAGATATGACATAAATGATTTTATTTGTTGCAAAACAAAATGTTTAGTCTATGCCATTACATGCACATGTGGGATGTTTTACATTGGCAAAACCTTGCGACCTTTAAATCGCAGGTTTTATGAACATATATATTATATAAAAAACAAAAAAGCGGCGACAAAAATGGTAGAACATGTTCACACACAACATAGTGGAGATACGAATTGTCTCACATTTACAGGTCTAAAAAGAATTTTTTATAAACCGGGACAAGATACAAACACACAACTATTAAAAACAGAAGCACGTTGTATTTTAGCTACAGGAGCACAAGGAAAGTGCGGTCTTATTGAGTTCTATCTTATCATTATGTTTATCTGAGATCACCTTTGGTATTCATTGCGTTAAATATTTGTTTTTATGCAAAAGGGTATCTACCTTACACTTTGTAAACGCCCACTCCTAGTACGTCATATGAGGTATTTTACCTGCGACCTACGGGAGAGGCGTCATCCGTTGAAGCGCGCATGCGCGCGAAATGGCCATCATGTACACGCCGTGAAGGTGGTTTGGCGTCTGCCCGCATGTAAGATGTTTGCACGGACTTTTAATATGCACATCTTTTGAATAAAGGAGAAATTTGCCGTATACGGGTGAGTGCCCTTATCTCTCTTTCTTGCACTTTGTTGGATTACCTATATACCTACGTAAAGGAGCACCCCCTAGGCAACCTTATCATAGCCCTCGATACATGGTGATACAACGTATATAAGCCATTATATAAGGAGTAGTGCCAGTGATCTCCACATACAGTTATCTGACAAAATATTACTTTACTGAAAGAGTAGTAGATACCTGGAACAAACTTCCAGCATCTAAACCTGCCTGGGATAAACATATGTCTATCCTAAGATAATGAGAAAGGAAATATTGCATAGACAGACCAGATGGACCAGGTGGTCTTTTGTATATGCCTAATTGAACCTATGATAGATGCCATACGGGATGTCAGCTGTCACCTATAGTGACCCACTGTTATATATATATTTATATAAATATTTTTTTTTTTATTTTTTTTTTGTAAATATGCGACCATTTAATTTCTACTGGCAGTAAGAAGCTTGTCCTGTGATGAATATGTTTAACGTATAGATTTTTCATTAAATGGATACCATTGTGTAAAATAGTGTAATCTACTATGACACTCATACGTTTTTCATATCAGTTTACTAATACAGAATACTTTTTGGCTTCTCTGATAATGGACCTCTATGAATACATTCGGTATGTACGTCAGAAGAAAGTGAATGAAGGGGGCCTTACCATCGCTGAGTTCTGTAAAATAGGTTTTAGCGTGGGAATACTAACTTGGGACCAACATGCAGCTATCCAGTGTGGCACATTACATGTAACGATTAGAGATGAGCCCAACTCAAGCATGTTCAAGTCTGATCATGCGACATTTGAATACAGGTGACTGAAAAAGTTTCATGCAACCCTAAGGTTGCCTGGAAAACATGGAAACAGCCATAGGCCATTGGTTGTATCCATGTTTTCCTGAATTCCCTAGGGCTACATCCAATTTCTTCACCCACTAGTATTCAAATGCCAAGCGATCTGACTTGAGCAAGCTGGAGTTAAATTCACTTCTAGTAACTAATGAGCACAATTTTATATCCATGAGAACTACCACTCACTGCATAAATAAGGAGAGGTGGCTGTTATCCACCATACAACAGAATCTAAACAAATTGCCAAACTATTTACTGAAAATGTCCCAGAATGCAGGTTCAATGTGCTGCAGAATACTGGTTTATATGACTTGTGTTACTTTACATGTATCATAGACTTTTTTTGCCGGGTCTGACTTTGTAGAAATGGGTTGTGGCTTCAGTAAAAGGGACACGTTCTAAATCCACCAACATTTTTGACACAAGAAATAATAAAGAAGTTATACTTACCTGTCCCTGTGCCCAGTAGTTCGGGTTGGACTCCTGTAGATTGTGCAATGTCACGACCTGGCTCAGAGATGCCTGTTCAGCCAATCAGAGCGAGGCGGGATACCTATGCAGTCAATGACTGACTGAGCAGCTAGTTCCTGTCGGGTCGTGATGAAACAGGAACTGGGAGAAAACTAGAGACTGAAGGCTGAAACTGAGTTGGTGATTTTGCACTGTGGGGAAACCAGAACGGGTAAATATCCTTTCTTTATTATGTTACCAACCCCCCTTTGCCAGCCCTGGATTTTAACTTTTTTCCGGAGTTCTCCTTTAATCAGAATGTATATAATAAACGCCTATCATTTTTTGTAATGGCCAATTTTTTTTCCCCAGAAGAGGTGGAGAATCAGTATTACTTTTGTCTACAAAATGGGCCGACAATACACATGAATGTACAGATGGAAAACACTGACACGGTAGTGAAATAAATACAGAATATCACTGGTGTATTTCTATCAGTATTTGTAAGTTTAGACAAGGACTGAACCCATAGCACAGAAAAACGTTGTCAAACAATGCCTCATATAGTATGATGGTGCTTTGTCTATATGGTGATGTGTTCTGGTTCTATACCCGTAGACTTGTTCCTTTATAACATAAATAAAGCGGTATATATATATATATATATATATATATATATATATATATATATATCAGCATCCCTGGAGAATGTGCCTGACTGCAGGAGTTCACTGGATAGCTTATCACTTCTGTCCATTCTTTTACAGTTTAGTGACACAGTCACGGCTGCTGACAGTCTAGAACTGTCATCTCTGTATACTGTCATTTTCATAAGCTACTATACTGACAAAACCCTGGCTAAAGCACAAAAGCTTTGTCACTCACCAAACAAGCTAAAGAAACTAAACTAAACTAAAGAAATTTGAGAAAGTTAGGAGAATCAATACAGATTTAAAGGGGCACTCCATCAAACTATAGTAGCTACAATAGTGGGACTATTAGGGAGTAGCAATTTTTTCAACAGCTATTGCTGGAAAATGTCAATCGGCTTGTCAATCATTCAATTTCCGCCATGCACAGTAGTGGACGTTGGTGGATCAACAGCGTAATATCAATGTTCTCCCAAGACAGCAGTGGACATTGGTAAATGAGCACCCAGTGAGGTATTAAGATGGATACTGTGGTCACTGTGGCTTCCTATAATGCACACCCAGCACCCAGTGACTTCCTATAATGCACACCCAGCACCCAGTGACTTAGTATAATGCACACCCAGCACCCAGTGACTTCCTATATTGTACACCCAGCACCCAGTGATTTCCTATAATGCACACCCAGCACCCAGTGACTTCCTATAATGTACACCCAGCACCCAGTGACTTGGTATAATGCACCCCCAGCACCCAGTGACTTCCTATAATACACACCCAGCACCCAGTGACTTCCTATATTGTACACCCAGCACCCAGTGATTTCCTATAATGCACACCCAGCACCCAGTGACTTCCTATAATGCACACCCAGCACCCAGTGATTTCCTATAATGCACACCCAGCACCCAGTGACTTCCTATAATGTGCACCCAGCACCCAGTGACTTCCTATAATGCACACCCAGCACCCAGTGACTTGGTATAATGCACGCCCAGCACCCAGTGACTTCCTATAATGTACACCCAGCACCCAGTGACTTCCTATAATGCAAAACCAGCACCCAGTGACTTGGTATAATGCACACCCAGCACCCAGTGACTTCCTATAATGTACACCCAGCACCCAGTGACTTGGTATAATGCACCCCCAGCACCCAGTGACTTCCTATAATGCACACCCAGCACCCAGTGACTTGGTATAATGCACACCCAGCACCCAGTGACTTGGTATAATGCATACCCAGCACCCAGTGACTTCCTATAATGCACACCCAGCACCCAGTGACTTGGTATAATGCACCCCCAGCACCCAGTGACTTGGTATAATGCATACCCAGCACCCAGTGACTTCCTATAATGTACACCAAGCACCCAGTGACTTGGTATAATGCACACCCAGCACCCAGTGACTTCCTATAATGTACACCCAGCACCCAGTGACTTCCTATAATGTACACCCAGCACCCAGTGACTTCCTATAATGTACACCCAGCGACTTGGTATAATGCACACCCAGCAGGACCGGACTGGTAATCTGGCAAAACAGGCAAATGCCCACTGGGCTGGCCGGATTACTAGTCTGTGGGCCGCCCAGAGTGTATAATAAAACAAAAATTACAGCCCTCCGCTGCTGGGCTGCTTAATCAGCAGGCAAGGGCCGCTGCTAGGCTGAGGACGGTGTGATGGCCAGAGGAAAGAAACAAACAACAACAACAACTCACTGTTCCCTGTAGCTTCTCTCCCAGCAGCGTGCGGCTTCTCTCTCCTCTTCCGACGCAGGCAGCATGGTACAGGAGCCTCTGCCTGCGCCGGACGTCCCCGCGGCCCCTCGTGTGTGTGTCTTTAAGACGCACATGCTGACAACTGGGAACATCCGGCGCAGGCAGAGGCTCCTGTACCATGCTGCCTGCGTCGGAAGAGGAGAGAGAAGCCGCACGCTGCTGGGAGAGAAGCTACAGGGAATGGGTGAGTTGTTATTTGTTTTTTTCCCCGGGGGGGGGGGGGGGGGTTAGAGGTCTTTGGGAGTAATTGGAGCATGAAGGGGGGCAGCTATAAGAATAACCAAAGCTACACAGAGGGCGGGGGGGAGGGGGATGTTTCACAGGGGGCATACAGGAACTTAGTGGGGTACAGGGGGCGCTTATTCCAACGGTGGTCTATGGATCTACGCCGCTCAAAGTGCACTCATGGGGGTGGTGATATTTAGGGATGGAGGGGGCACAGTGCAGAGTGTATTATTCTACAGGAGCACAGTGCAGAGTATATTATTCTACAGGGGCACAGTGCAGAGTATATTATTCTACAGGGGCACAGTGCAGAGTATATTATTCTACGGGGACACAGTGCAGAGTATATTATTCTACAGGAGCACAGTGCAGAGTATATTATTCTACAGGAGCACAGTGCAGAGTATATTATTCTACCGGGGCACAGTGCAGAGTATATTATTCTACAGGGGCACAGTGCAGAGTATATTATTCTACAGGGGCACATCACAGAGTATATTATTCTACAGGGGCACAGTGCAGAGTATATTATTCTACCGGGGCACAGTGCAGAGTATATTATTCTACAGGGGCACAGTGCAGAGTATATTATTCTACAGGGGCACATCACAGAGTATATTATTCTACAGGGGCACAGTGCAGAGTATATTATTCTACAGGGGCACAGTGCAGAGTATATTATTCTACAGGGGCACAGTGCAGAGTATATTATTCTACAGGGGCACAGTGCAGAGTATATTATTCTACAGGGGCACAGTGCAGAGTATATTATTCTACAGGGGCACAGTGCAGAGTATATTATTCTACAGGGGCACAGTGCAGAGTATATTATTCTACGGGGACACAGTGCAGAGTATATTATTCTACAGAAGCACAGTGCAGAGTATATTCCTCCACAGGAGCACAGTGCAGAGTATATTATTCTACAGGAGCACAGTGCAGAGTATATTATTCTACAGAAGCACAGTGCAGAGTATATTATTCTACAGAAGCACAGTGCAGAGTATATTATTCTACAGGGGCACAGTGCAGAGTATATTATTCTACAGAAGCACAGTGCAGAGTGTATTATTCTACAGGGGCACAGTGCAGAGTATATTATTCTACAGGGGCACAGTGCAGAGTATATTATTCTACAGGAGCACAGTGCAGAGTATATTATTCTACAGGAGCACAGTGCAGAGTATATTATTCTACAGGAGCACAATGCAGAGTGTATTATTCTACAGGGGCACAGTGCAGAGTATATTATTCTACAGAAGCACAGTGCAGAGTATATTATTCTACAGAAGCACAGTGCAGAGTATATTATTCTACAGAAGCACAGTGCAGAGTATATTATTCTACAGGGGCACAGTGCAGAGTATATTATTCTACAGGAGCACAGTGCAGAGTATATTCCTACACAGGAGCACAGTGCAGAGTATATTATTCTACAGGGGCACAGTGCAGAGTATATTATTCTACAGGAGCACAGTGCAGAGTATATTATTCTACAGGAGCACAGTGCAGAGTATATTATTCTACAGGAGCACAGTGCAGAGTATATTATTCTACAGGGGCACAGTGCAGAGTATATTATTCTACAGGAGCACAGTGCAGAGTATATTATTCTACAGGAGCACAGTGCAGAGTATATTATTCTACAGGGGCACAGTGCAGAGTATATTATTCTACAGGAGCACAGTGCAGAGTATATTATTCTACAGGGGCACAGTGCAGAGTATATTATTCTACAGGAGCACAGTGCAGAGTATATTATTCTACAGGGGCACAGTGCAGAGTATATTATTCTACAGGAGCACAGTGCAGAGTATATTATTCTACAGGAGCACAGTGCAGAGTATATTATTCTACAGGAGCACAGTGCAGAGTATATTATTCTACAGGGGCACAGTGCAGAGTATATTATTCTACAGGAGCACAGTGCAGAGTATATTATTCTACAGGAGCACAGTGCAGAGTATATTATTCTACAGGGGCACAGTGCAGAGTATATTATTCTACAGGGGCACAGTGCAGAGTATATTATTCTACGGGGACACAGTGCAGAGTATATTATTCTACAGAAGCACAGTGCAGAGTATATTCCTCCACAGGAGCACAGTGCAGAGTATATTATTCTACAGGAGCACAGTGCAGAGTATATTCCTCCACAGGAGCACAGTGCAGAGTATATTATTCTACAGGGGCACAGTGCAGAGTATATTATTCTACAGGGGCACAGCACAGAGTATATTATTCTACAGGAGCACAGTGCAGAGTATATTATTCTACAGGGGCACAGCACAGAGTATATTATTCTACAGGGGCACAGCACAGAGTATATTATTCTACAGGAGCACAGTGCAGAGTATATTATTCTACAGGGGCACAGTGCAGAGTATATTATTCTACAGGAGCACAGTGCAGAGTATATTATTCTACAGAAGCACAGTGCAGAGTGTATTATTCTACAGGGGCACAGTGCAGAGTATATTATTCTACGGGGACACAGTGCAGAGTATATTATTCTACAGGGGCACAGTGCAGAGTATATTATTCTACAGAAGCACAGTGCAGAGTATATTATTCTACAGGAGCACAGTATATTATTCTACAGGGGCACAGTGCAGAGTATATTATTCTACAGGAGCACAGTGCAGAGTATATTATTCTACAGAAGCACAGTGCAGAGTATATTATTCTACAGAAGCACAGTGCAGAGTATATTATTCTACAGAAGCACAGTGCAGAGTATATTATTCTACAGGAGCACAGTGCAGAGTGTATTATTCTACAGGGGCACAGTGCAGAGTGTATTATTCTACAGGGGCACAGTGCAGAGTATATTAATTTACAGGGGCACAGTGCAGAGTATATTATTCTACGGGGACACAGTGCAGAGTATATTATTCTACAGAAGCACAGTGCAGAGTATATTATTCTACAGAAGCACAGTGCAGAGTATATTATTCTACAGAAGCACAGTGCAGAGTATATTATTCTACAGGGGCACAGCACAGAGTATATTATTCTACAGGAGCACAGTGCAGAGTATATTATTCTACAGGAGCACAGTGCAGAGTATATTATTCTACAGGAGCACAGTGCAGAGTATATTATTCTACAGGAGCACAGTGCAGAGTATATTCCTACACAGGAGCACAGTGCAGAGTATATTATTCTACAGGGGCACAGTGCAGAGTATATTATTCTACAGGAGCACAGTGCAGAGTATATTATTCTACAGGAGCACAGTGCAGAGTATATTATTCTACAGGAGCACAGTGCAGAGTATATTATTCTACAGGAGCACAGTGCAGAGTATATTCCTCCACAGGAGCACAGTGCAGAGTATATTATTCTACAGGGGCACAGTGCAGAGTATATTATTCTACAGGGGCACAGTGCAGAGTATATTCCTACACAGGAGCACAGTGCAGAGTATATTATTCTACAGGGGCACAGTGCAGAGTATATTATTCTACAGGAGCACAGTGCAGAGTATATTATTCTACAGGAGCACAGTGCAGAGTATATTATTCTACAGGGGCACAGTGCAGAGTATATTATTCTACAGGGGCACAGTGCAGAGTATATTCCTCCACAGGAGCACAGTGCAGAGTATATTATTCTACAGGGGCACAGTGCAGAGTATATTCCTCCACAGGAGCACAGTGCAGAGTATATTATTCTACAGGAGCACAGTGCAGAGTATATTATTCTACAGGGGCACAGTGCAGAGTATATTCCTCCACAGGAGCACAGTACAGAGTATATTATTCTACAGGGGCACAGTGCAGAGTATATTATTCTACAGAAGCACAGTGCAGAGTATATTATTCTACAGGGGCACAGTGCAGAGTATATTCCTACACAGGAGCACAGTGCAGAGTATATTATTCTACAGGGGCACAGTGCAGAGTATATTCCTCCACAGGAGCACAGTGCAGAGTATATTATTCTACAGGGGCACAGTGCAGAGTATATTATTCTACAGGTGCACAGTGCAGAGTATATTACTCTACAGGGGCACAGTGCAGAGTATATTATTCTACAGGGGCACAGTGCAGAGTATATTATTCTACAGGAGCACAGTGCAGAGTATATTATTCTACAGAAGCACAGTGCAGAGTGTATTATTCTACAGGGGCACAGTGCAGAGTATATTATTCTACGGGGGCACAGTGCAGAGTATATTCTTACACAGGAGCACAGTGCAGAGTATATTATTCTACAGGAGCACAGTGCAGAGTATATTATTCTACAGAAGCACAGTGCAGAGTATATTATTCTACAGGGGCAGAGTATATTATTCTACAGGAGCACAGTGCAGAGTATATTATTCTACAGGGGCACAGTGCAGAGTATATTATTCTACGGGGACACAGTGCAGAGTATATTATTCTACAGGAGCACAGTGCAGAGTGTATTATTCTACAGGAGCACAGTGCAGAGTATATTCCTCCACAGGAGCACAGTGCAGAGTATATTATTCTACAGGAGCACAGTGCAGAGTATATTATTCTACAGGAGCACAGTGCAGAGTATATTATTCTACAGGGACACAGTGCAGAGTATATTATTCTACAGGAGCACAGTGCAGAGTGTATTATTCTACAGGAGCACAGTGCAGAGTATATTCCTCCACAGGAGCACAGTGCAGAGTATATTATTCTACAGGAGCACAGTGCAGAGTATATTATTCTACAGGAGCACAGTGCAGAGTATATTACTCTACAGGGGCACAGTGCAGAGTATATTATTCTACAGGGGCACAGTGCAGAGTATATTATTCTACAGGAGCACAGTGCAGAGTATATTATTCTACAGAAGCACAGTGCAGAGTGTATTATTCTACAGGGGCACAGTGCAGAGTATATTATTCTACAGGGGCACAGTGCAGAGTATATTATTCTACAGGAGCACAGTGCAGAGTATATTATTCTACAGGAGCACAGTGCAGAGTATATTATTCTACAGGAGCACAGTGCAGAGTATATTATTCTACGGGGACACAGTGCAGAGTATATTATTCTACAGAAGCACAGTGCAGAGTATATTCCTCCACAGGAGCACAGTGCAGAGTATATTATTCTACAGGAGCACAGTGCAGAGTATATTATTCTACAGGAGCACAGTGCAGAGTATATTATTCTACAGGGGCACAGTGCAGAGTATATTATTCTACAGGAGCACAGTGCAGAGTATATTATTCTACGGGGACACAGTGCAGAGTATATTATTCTACAGGAGCACAGTGCAGAGTATATTATTCTACAGGGGCACAGCACAGAGTATATTATTCTACAGGAGCACAGTGCAGAGTATATTATTCTACAGGAGCACAGTATATTATTCTACAGGGGCACAGTGCAGAGTATATTATTCTACAGGAGCACAGCGCAGAGTATATTATTCTACAGGAGCACAGTGCAGAGTATATTATTCTACAGAAGCACAGTGCAGAGTGTATTATTCTACAGGGGCACAGTGCAGAGTATATTATTCTACAGGAGCACAGCGCAGAGTATATTATTCTACAGGAGCACAGCGCAGAGTATATTATTCTACAGGAGCACAGTGCAGAGTATATTATTCTACAGGGGCACAGTGCAGAGTATATTATTCTACAGGAGCACAGCGCAGAGTATATTATTCTACAGGGGCACAGTGCAGAGTATATTATTCTACAGGAGCACAGCGCAGAGTATATTATTCTACAGGAGCACAGTGCAGAGTATATTATTCTACAGAAGCACAGTGCAGAGTGTATTATTCTACAGGGGCACAGTGCAGAGTATATTATTCTACAGGGGCACAGTGCAGAGTATATTATTCTACAGGGGCACAGTGCAGAGTATATTATTCTACAGGGGCACAGTGCAGAGTATATTATTCTACAGGGGCACAGCACAGAGTATATTATTCTACGGGGGCACAGTGCAGAGTATATTATTCTACAGGGGCACAGCACAGAGTATATTATTCTACAGGGGCACAGTGCAGAGTATATTATTCTACAGGAGCACAGTGCAGAGTATATTATTCTACAGGGGCACAGTGCAGAGTATATTATTCTACAGGAGCACAGTGCAGAGTATATTATTCTACCGGAGCACAGTGCAGAGTATATTATTCTACAGGGGCACAGCACAGAGTATATTATTCTACAGGGGCACAGTGCAGAGTATATTATTCTACAGGGGCACAGTGCAGAGTATATTATTCTACGGGGGCACAGTGCAGAGTATATTATTCTACAGAAGCACAGTGCAGAGTATATTATTCTGCAGAAGCACAGTGCAGAGTATATTATTCTACAGAAGCACAGTGCAGAGTGTATAATTCTACAGGGGCACAGTGCAGTGTATATTATTCTACAGGAGCACAGTGCAGAGTATATTCCTCCAAAGGAGCACAGTGCAGAGTATATTATTCTACAGGGGCACAGTGCAGAGTATATTATTCTACAGGAGCACAGTGCAGAGTATATTATTCTACAGGGGCACAGTGCAGAGTATATTATTCTACAGAAGCACAGTGCAGAGTGTATAATTCTACAGGGGCACAGTGCAGTGTATATTATTCTACAGGAGCACAGTGCAGAGTATATTCCTCCAAAGGAGCACAGTGCAGAGTATATTATTCTACAGGGGCACAGTGCAGAGTATATTATTCTACAGGAGCACAGTGCAGAGTATATTATTCTACAGGGGCACAGTGCAGAGTATATTATTCTACAGGGGCACAGTGCAGAGTATATTCCTCCACAGGAGCACAGTACAGAGTATATTATTCTACAGGGGCACAGTGCAGAGTATATTATTCTACAGAAGCACAGTGCAGAGTATATTATTCTACAGGGGCACAGTGCAGAGTATATTCCTACACAGGAGCACAGTGCAGAGTATATTATTCTACAGGGGCACAGTGCAGAGTATATTCCTCCACAGGAGCACAGTGCAGAGTATATTATTCTACAGGGGCACAGTGCAGAGTATATTCCTCCACAGGAGCACAGTGCAGAGTATATTATTCTACAGGAGCACAGTGCAGAGTATATTATTCTACAGGAGCACAGTGCAGAGTATATTATTCTACAGGGGCACAGTGCAGAGTATATTCCTCCACAGGAGCACAGTGCAGAGTATATTATTCTACAGGGGCACAGCACAGAGTATATTATTCTACAGAAGCACAGTGCAGAGTATATTCCTCCACAGGAGCACAGTGCAGAGTATATTATTCTACAGGAGCACAGTGCAGAGTATATTATTCTACAGGAGCACAGTGCAGAGTATATTATTCTACAGGGGCACAGTGCAGAGTATATTCTTACACAGGAGCACAGTGCAGAGTATATTATTCTACAGGAGCACAGTGCAGAGTATATTATTCTACAGAAGCACAGTGCAGAGTATATTATTCTACAGGAGCACAGTGCAGAGTATATTATTCTACAGGGGCACAGTGCAGAGTATATTATTCTACAGGAGCACAGCGCAGAGTATATTATTCTACAGGAGCACAGTGCAGAGTATATTATTCTACAGGAGCACAGTGCAGAGTATATTATTCTACAGGAGCACAGTGCAGAGTATATTATTCTACCGGGGCACAGTGCAGAGTATATTATTCTACAGGGGCACAGTGCAGAGTATATTATTCTACAGGGGCACAGTGCAGAGTGTATTATTCTACAGGGGCACAGTGCAGAGTATATTATTCTACAGGAGCACAGTGCAGAGTATATTATTCTACCGGGGCACAGTGCAGAGTATATTCCTACACAGGAGCACAGTGCAGAGTATATTATTCTACAGGGGCACAGTGCAGAGTATATTATTCTACAGGAGCACAGTGCAGAGTATATTATTCTACAGGAGCACAGTGCAGAGTATATTATTCTACCGGGGCACAGTGCAGAGTATATTCCTACACAGGAGCACAGTGCAGAGCATAAATTGGGCATAACTTCTTATATGGGGGCGCAGAGGGGGCATTGTTACTGTATAGAGCTATACATGGGGACTTTGTATAGAGATGATGATGATTCTGGAGCAAGGAGCCTAAATTGCTTGTCTGGCAGATCCTGTGGGGACAAGTCATGGCCGGAGAAATCTTCATGATGGGCTGAGCCAGATGGAGAAGAAAAGGGAGAAAAGAGAACAACTTTGACTATGAAAATCATTTCAGAGAAGCCCCCCCCCCCCTCCCCCCCCCCCCCCCCCCCCCCCGTGAGTTCCTGCACTATTGCACTACAGTTAGTTATAAGTCTGTGGAACCTGCATACAGCTGTATATACCTCTGTACGGTCACTACCCTGGAAGAATATTGCTCTTTATATAGTGTACTGTATGGTGGGGGTAGTGGTTATGGTGTGACGGTATAGCTTGCCCTTTTTATACTGGTATTATTTCTATGGCTTCACATTCTTCCAGCTGATTTCTTATTCTGCTGTCAGGATGTGGCCCCTTCCCATTCGACCGAGCAGCTGCTGGATTATTACATGACCTGTCTGCGCTCCCGCCTGCTTCTCCAGCTCACAACATTACAATCTATGATATATGGTGTGTGGGCTGCTGGAGTTTGCATGCCAGGGCTGATTTTAAGTCCCAGTCCGGCCCTGACACCCAGCACCCAGTGACTTGGTATAATGAACAACAGCCACCCAATTACTTGGTATACTGGACAATGTCTTCACTGCTCCCACAGAAAACCACCCACAATCCACCCTCCTCTCCTCTCTGTCCTTATCTCTCTGTATCTCTCTCCCTGCTGAAACCTGCTCTCCACTATACACAGCCGACTGGCCGCCTCCAGGAAGCCAATCACCTTATATAGGAGGTGAGGGGGGGGGGGGGCTGACATCACAGTGGGGTTTGCAAATGATTGGACGGGTGCTAGGGATTATGTATAATCCTTGCTGCCGCCAAAAGACAGTTCTGTAAAGTAACTTGTGCGGCCGCCATGTTAAGTGAATTTGCAAAGTGAATCTGGCGAATTTGCGAATAGGTACAAAGCAAATTTAATGCTCGATTCTACTAATAGGTTTGGAGATAGGCAATAGGTTATTTTCTGGCAACACAAATGCAGCCTTATATTCATTCATGTGTTTGTGTTTTAGTCTCTTACAGTATTTCGGTTCACTATACGTATAAAATGATCATCCTCAATAGAGATACTTTGTAAATAACCCAGATAGTTTTGCAAGCTTCTTTTTGCCAGTGTGACATCTGCTGACTACATGTTTGCAGCAACAGGGTGCCTCCCTTCAAAACCAAGCTGTCCGCACCACAAGAGCTGATGCCAGTAACAATGCCCTGAAGATAAAATCAGTCACCAAGAGAGCCCTGGAGCGTCCACATCCCGGCATGGAAGGAGTAGATTAACAAGCTGCCTTGATATATACTGCATGCTCCTCAATGATATGTCCCAGCAGTTCAGCTCATTCCCTGAATCATGTCAGCTGTGACATTTTTGTCATATTGATGTGAGTTTCACATTAGAAATGTTCTCCGTAGAAGCACTGGCTTAGGGAGAGAGAAAAAGTGAGTCTATTATAAGCCCAGTATTCAGAATGTGATGGTGTAGGAAGCTTAAGCTCCATTTAGATACAGCTAAGGAGACTCATTTTACTCCCAGAGCTTGGGAGATTTTACTTTTCAGTAAACTCAAAGTAATCGAACCCTGTTCACATTAAAATCTCAATAAGAACATCAGCACCTACAGTACTATGCCAAAATCAGAGGTCACGCTTATCATATATGTAATATAAAGCAAATGATCATTAAAGGGGAATCTGGTATCTGATTCACGACCCCTTCAGCCTTCCAATCATGACCTCTGAACCTAGCATTCACACCCCATTTTAGGAAAAAAAAATAGTATGGTACTATATAATATTATGGTGGTAAATACTTTCGATCAAAGTGTTCTTGTAGTGATACCTTTATTGGCCAACAAAATTTTTTGTTATCCAGTAGAGGTATCAATCCTAGAACATTTTGATCGAAAGTATGTACCGCCATATGGACACCCCATTTTTTAAATTCCTATCCATTCGCAAAAGTTAGCCAAAAGTACAGGACGTCAAGCAGGTTGTGTAACCCTGATATTGCGGGATGTAGGGGGTATAGCAAGAAAGTAAAAACACAACTAGAATTGGCTACAGAATTATATAAAAACGAAATTTATTTAACTGAGCACAGGTCTTTGTTAAAGTGTCACTGTCGTTATAACTTTTAAAATCTAAATCAGCAGTAGATGTGATATAAAGCAAGTTTGCAATTTATGTTCATTATTTTTATTTTTTGTTATTCTGGAAAACACGGCATTTCCTGTGTGTTGACTTTTTTTTTTCTTACAGAGTCTAAACACAGGAAGTCCCGTGTTTCCCAGGTCACAGAGAGAAGACAGTCAGGTGACTGATGGACACATTGAGCTGTGACTCTCTGTACTGGCCGGAATTATTGTGCTTAGTCTTTTTTTTTTCAACCAGCTAAAAAGCTTCAGGAGACTGGACCTGGATACAAGTAAGTATAGCTTTGTTTTACAGCATGATAACAAACAAAAATGTGTCTTGCAAACTTGCTTTATATCACACATACCTGCACGAGGTACATGGGGCAGTATGGCTTGATCAATTCATACACAAAATTCTGATGTGTTTTTTATTTAGCCTAGGGGCACTAGTGTCAGCCAAAGGTTTTTCTTCCGTGAACCGCATTTTGTTTCTCTCTTTTCTCCGTGTTTTGCACTCCTCCTGGTGAGACCCACATGACCGCAATTGGCAGGAGACACCTGAGTGCACATGGTTTTAATCCCTCCTGTCTTTTCCCATTCTGTTTGCAGCAGCTATGGTGAGCGCAATACCTCATCCAGGCCTGTGCTGTTTGGGGGCGACCTTCTCCACTGGCGGTGCTAGACGGGTTCTGGTGTGGTGTTTTTGGGTCTGGTCCTGTGGCATGGGGGTCACAGGGCCGTCCCATGGCCCCCGTTCACTGACTGTGCGCGCCTGCGGGGTTGGTGGCCACTGACTGGCACGGTGTGGACTTAGTGTAGGGACCCATGTGTATCAGATACCGGCACGAGGTACATGGGGCAGTATGGCTTGATCAATTCATACACAAAATTCTGATGTGTTTTTTATTTAGCCTAGCGGCACTAGTATCAGCCATAGGTGTGAGGTGCAGCACTCTTTTTCTTCCGTGAACCGCATGGTACTATATAATATTATGGTGGTAAATACTTTCGATCAAAGTGTTCTTGTAGTGATACCTTTATTGGCCAACAAAAATTTTTGTTATCCAGTAAAGGTATCACTCCTAGAACATTTTGATCGAAAGTATGTACCTCCATATGGACACCCCATTTTTTAAATTCCTATCCATTCGCAAAAGTTAGCCAAAAGTACAGGACGTCAACCAGGTTGTGTAACCCTGATATTGCGGGATGTAGGGGGTATAGCAAGAAAGTAAAAACACAACTAGAATTGGCTACAGAATTATATAAAAACAAAATTTATTTTGCCTCCGCAGCCTGTTTTGGCCTTAAAGGAGAAGTCCGGCCAAAATTAATTTTTGATATGTTGTTACTTATGAAAAGTTATACAATTTTCTAATGTACATTAATTATGGGAAATGCACATATACTGCTATTTCCCTTAATTTAGTAGATCAGGAAGTGTTAGAATTCTCTCTGAAGAAGTGACGTCACGACCCAGGGTGTAATTCCTATGGAGTGTCCAGCAGGGGGCGCTCTATATATAGAAGTCTATGGGACTTTATTGTTTCTATGGGTTTCTATATAATGTAATGTAATGTAGTGTACAGTGCTTTATTGAATGAATACATCTATGGAATACTTTGGGGAGCAAGTGTCCCTGCTCCCCAAAGTATTGCATAAATGTATTAATTCAATACATTCGGATATCACAGTAAGCCCGCCGATCCGCCGCATTTCCGCCGATCCGCCGCTTTTCCGCCGCACGCCGATCCGCCGCATTCCTGCCGATCCGGACCATATACATTGAACTACAGCTCCCATCATCTGCTTATAGTATGAACAGGTGATGGGAGCTGTAGTTGGGTAATGGATATGACATGCCGCCGGGCGCAGGGGGGAGCCGCTCAGTACACAGGAGCGCTCCCCCCTCCTCCTTCCGGGATAACTTCCGCCTATAGCACTGCTGAGTCCCTGCCTGGCCGCCGCTCTCCGCTCACATATACCGGCTCCCGGCATCAGCGCAGACACCAGGATGCATCGGGAGCCGGTATGTATGGGGGGAGAGCGGCGGCCAGGCAGGGACTCAGCATTGGTATAGGCGGAAGTTATCCCGGAAGGAGGAGGAGGAGGGGGGAGCGCTCCTGTGTACTGAGCGGCTCCCCCCTGCGCCCTGCGGCATGTCATATCCCTTACCCAACTACAGCTCCCATCACCTGTTCATACTATAAGCAGATGATGGGAGCTGTAGTTCAATGTATATGGTCCGGATCGGCGGGAATGCAGCGGATCGGCGTGCGGCGGAAATGCGGCGGATCGGGGGCTTACTGTGATATCCGAATGTATTGAATTAATACATTTATGCAATACTTTGGGGAGCAGGGACACTTGCTCCCCAAAGTATTCCATAGATGTATTCATTCAATAAAGCACACTGTACATAACATTGCATTACATTAGATAGAAACCCATAGAAACAATAAAGTCCCATAGACTTCTATATAGAGAGCGCCCCTTGCTGGACACTCCATAGGAATTACACCCTGGGTCGTGACGTCACTTCTTCAGAGAGAATTCTAACACTTCCTGATCTACTAAATTAAGGGAAATAGCAGTATATGTGCATTTCCCATAATTAATGTACATTAGAAAATTGTATAACTTTTCATAAGTAACAACATATCAAAAATTAATTTTTAATGACCAGGGCTTATTTTTCAAATTTGACCTGTCTCTCTTTATGTAGTTATAACTCTGCGATGCTTTTAACTATCGCGATTATTCTGAGAATGTTTTTTTGTGACATATTCCTCTTTATGTTTGTGGTATACTTTGGTTGATACACTCAGTAGTTTTTTGTAAAAAACACAACATTTGCGCAAAAAATTTGAAAAATGTATGTTTCTTTATCTTCAAAACTCTTTTTTCCTAAGAAAGATAGTCATGCCACATGAACTAATTATTACTGCAACATCTACAACATGTCTGCTTTATAGTGACGTCATTTGGTGAACGTCATTTTACTTGTTAGGATGTTAGAGGGCTTCGAAATTTTGCAGCTTTTTTTCAAATTTTCAGGAAAATTACAAATTCTGATTTCATTAGGGACCAGTTCAGTTCTGTAGTGGATTTGTGGGGCCCGTATGTTAGTTACTCCCATAAATCTCTCCACTGTAAAAACTGCACCCCTCAAAGTATTCAAAGTAACATTTCACAAGTTTATTAACCCTTTAGGTGTTTTGCAGAAATTTAAGCAAGTTGGAGGGGAAATTTAACATTTTCATTTTTTTGGCAGATATTCCATTTTAATCCTTTTTTTGCTCTTACACATCAAATGCTAACTGAGAAATGGAACTCACTATTTATTCCCCTTATTCCAATGTTTCTAGAAATCCCCCATATGTGGCCGCAGTGCGTCACCAGACTCAACCACAGGCCTCAGACATGACAGAGACCTGGGGAATTTTGGGGTCTTTTCTTATTTCAGGTTTTTTTTGGCCATTATATCATGTCACAGAGGCTTTGGGGTACCAAAATATTTGTGTGAGACAAATTGACGTTTCCATCGGTACCATTCCGGGGGACATGTGACACCCTCATAATTTTTTAATTAATTTTGTTCTGAGGTGGTACGAATAAAAAACACAATTTTGCAGCAGTTTTTTGTTATTTTTTTGTACGCCGTTTACTATAAGTTGCATATGACATGTTATCTTTATTCGTCAGGTCGGTACGGTTACAGTGATATCCATTTTATATAGCTCTTGTTATAGTTTATGGCATTTATACTATAAATATTATTTGTGTCTTGCATATTGTAAGAACTGTAATATTTAAATTTTTTCACCAATGGAGTTATGAGAGGGCTTTTCTTTTGCGGCATAAGCTGACGCTTTTAGTGGTACACCTTTTGGGTACATGTGACTTTTTGACAGGTTTATCCTTTATTTTTTAGGGGGCAGGATTAACAAAAAATTTTTGTTAGTTTTTTATTTATTTTTTTAATGGCGTTAATCTGGTGGAATAATTAATGTAACGGGTTAATAGACGGGGTCATTACGGATGCGTCGATATCAAATATGTGTATCTTATTTATAGGGCATCATTTATAAAGGGGGGATGGGGAATGTGTATATTTATTTAATTTATATATATTTATTTATTTTAATTATTTATTATGTATTTAATTTCTTTATTGTAATTAATTATTTCTTTATGTATGTATGTATGTATGTGTTTAGTGTTTTTTTTTTACTGTCACTTTTTCACATCTATAATGCATTACAGCACATGATCTGTGCTGTAATGCATTATTGAATGATCTGTCAGTATTACACTGACAGATCATTTAAATGATCAGGTCCCTGCCAAAGTGCAGGGGCCTGATCATTAGAAATCATAGCAACTGGGAAGCGTCTAGGTTGCTATGGATACCCTCCCGGAGCCGCGCGATTGCTCGCGCGGCTCCGGGTGGGAGAGAATGCAGAAGGAGCCGGGGGAGATGGGGGAGCACGGGGAGGGGGCAGCCGCACGGGGGGAGCACGGGGAGGGGGCGGCCGCTCAGGGGGGGGAGCATGGGTAAGGGGGCGGCTGCACGGGGGGGAACTCAGCAGCAGAGAAGGGAAGCCTGGGGGGAGCGCAGCAGCATGTGCCGCAGCCTCCTCCCAGGCACCCGATGTGAAGGGGGACGGCTCATGATGGGGGAGCACAGGGAGCAGGCGGCCACACGGGTGGGGTGGGGGGCTCGGCAGCAGAGAAGGGAAGCCTGGGGGGAGCACAGCAGCATGTGCCGCAGCCTCCTCCCAGGCACCCGATGTGAAGGGGGACGGCTCATGATGGGGGAGCACAGGGAGCAGGCGGCCACACGGGTGGGGTGGGGGGCTCGGCAGCAGAGAAGGGAAGCCTGGGGGGAGCACAGCAGCATGTGCCGCAGCCTCCTCCCAGGCACCCGATCGGCAGGCAGGAGCATATCTCCCCATAGACACTGCGGTCGCATCGACCGCGGCTTCTATGGTGTTAACTGCTCCAGGGGAGCGCGGCTCCTCTCTGGGCAGTGGCAGCAAGAGGAGGCTGTGTGACACAGCCTTCTCCTGCTGCCCGATCGCATCTAAGAACAGAGGGGGGAGGCAGAGAAGCCATGACGTCCAGGGACGTCATGATGCGTTCTGCCACTGCTTTTCATGACGTCCCTGGACGTCATATTGGGGGAAGGGGTTAACTGAGCACAGGTCTTTGTTAAAGTGTCACTGTCGTTATAACTTTTAAAATCTAAATCAGCAGTAGATGTGATATAAAGCAAGTTTGCAATTTATGTTCATTATTTTTATTTTTTGTTATTCTGGAAAACACGGCATTTCCTGTGTGTTGACTTTTTTTTTTTTCTTACAGAGTCTAAACACAGGAAGTCCCTTGTTTCCCAGGTCACAGAGAGAAGACAGTCAGGTGACTGATGGACACATTGAGCTGTTACTCTCTGTACTGGCCGGAATTCTTGTGCTTAGTCTTTTTTTTTCAACCAGCTAAAAAGCTTCAGGAGACTGGACCTGGATACAAGTAAGTATAGCTTTGTTTTACAGCAGGATAACAAACAAAAATGTGTCTTGCAAACTTGCTTTATATCACACATACTGTTGGTTTAGATTTTATAATGACAGTGAACTCTTTAAATCATCAGAAGGTTCCCAGCTGTCACGACACTCCATCTCTCTGTGATTGCACTGAGATAAGAAAGGACCAGCACACAGATTCTAATAACTTAGATTTGATGGTCACTATTGACCTCATGGGGGAAAAATGACCAGGCTCAATGTTCTCTTTGCTGCTAGTAACTGACTAGTAAGTGATTGCTGCTGATAGCAGGCACCACCCACAGTGTATGGAGAGGGTTCAGCTCCTGACCCTGTTCCATACTTCACCAGTCAAGGTTAAAAACCACAATAGAAACAGCCAAAAAGAACTTTGGGTTAATGGCACCAAAACGAGGAGGGCTTATCCTGGTGCTCAGCAAGGTATTTAAGTCAGTAATTTTATTAATCTTCGGGCTCTATATATTATTGTGGAATACCTCTCTCCTGGTTTCTGACTGTATGGGCTACATACATGGCAATCCTTATTAGGGCCCTCTTACACGGGATGATTATTGTGCGAAAAATCGTTATATCTTTCAAATTTAGACAATAATAGTCCTGTGTAATTGCAGGCAACAATCGAAAAATTGTTTGTGTGTCGTTGATCATTGATTTAGATCTGACCCTAAAATCATCATTAATCGTTCACTATTCGTTCGCTAATCGTTCAGTGTAATTGCACATCGTTCATTCTTTTGCTGGGATCAGATGGAGTAAACTATCGTAATAATGAACATAGTACTGATCGTAACTAGAGACGAGCGAACCTCGAGCATGCTCGAGTCCATCCGAACCCGATCGTTCGGCATTTGATTAGCGGTGGCTGCTGAAGTTGGATAAAGCCCTAAGACTATGTGGAAAACATGGATACAGTCATTGGCTGTATCCATGTTTTCCAGACAACCTTAGAGCTTTATCCAAGTTCAGCAGCCACCGCTAATCAAATACTAAATGATCGGGTTTGGATAGACTCGAGCATGCTCCAGGTTCGCTCATCTCTAATCGTAACTAATGACTATCACTCTGTGTAATATGGTGAATGATTTTAGGTTAACAATAAAATCTCGTTTGCCATCATTTATCGTTATTAATTGCTTTGTGTAATAGGGCCCTTACATCTTATCCCGGTTTTCATCTGTGTTCCCTTTAACCCCATGTTTGTTAACTTTGTCGATATACACCCTCCTGTCCACTGACATCTAGAGTGCTACAGTTTATTCTTCTGCCCCCTCACTTTATTCTTACATGATCTCTTGGTACTGACCAAACTAGACAACTATCCTCTTGGGCCAACTGTGTTAGTTTGTGGCCCTCTAGACAAATAGCAAATGTGGGCACCACAAACAATACAATATGGCTGGGTGGTACTGTACTAATGCTCTATAAGTACAGTGTCAGAGCAGGACAAACACAACCAGACAGTGGGCCCTGATCTGAACCCACCCACTGTCCCTGCCTAATTGCCTCAGTCGACCCTAGGCGGTCACGGACAACCACGAAGATGTTCCCTGCACTGAGTACGTGGGACACAAAACACGACAGACAAACACAATAGATAGTAGTAAACAAAGCTAGGTCAAACCACACGGGCAACGCGGTACAAAATCGGCACACAAATAATAGTCACAGGTCAGGCGGGAGGTCAGGAACACGAGTAAGCAGGCAGAAGGGAATTAGGACGGGGAACGCAGGAATAGACTGGGGAGGGCTGGGACCAGGGGTTACCTAATAGCCAGCGATATCACACTGGCTAACACTTTTACCTTATACTGGACCAGGAGCCCGGACCAAAGGCTGATTGGCCCTGCCTCCAGAGTCCAGCCGTACTGCAGCTGATGCACTGCAGACTGAGTGGCCGGGTGATCCGTCACTCAGTCTGAGTGCAAGGACTCTCAGCTGTGTGCCGGCCAGCCGGCCGGCAGTCACGTGAGACCACGGCGTCCCTGGTTGCTAGGGACGCCGTCGGGTCTCCGTGACGTCACTCGGCTCCGGTGGGCGGAGCGACAGCGCGCTCCCGAGCCGGCCGCCGGAGCCGAGCTGGAGGCAGACGCCGTTGGATCGAGGTGAGGTAAGTTCCTGACATACAGTCAAGAAACAAGAACACAAGTAACAAGTAAGCATACATCAATATGTAAACGTAAAATAGCTTTATTAAATTGGCTAGTATATAAAACAAGTTAAAACAATCTACACCATATTATCCTGAAAATAAAGGATGTGCCTCACTGTTTAAGAGTAAAAATAACTCAAAGTATAATCCGGACCCACAGGAGGTAGAGTAACAAATAGGTTATAACGAATCTTATACAGTGACAAAATGAACACAGGGTCATGCATAAACAACCTGGGACCAGAGTAAGGTTCATTCACTGCTTGTTTAGGTCTTTGAATCATCATCTGAATCACACCTTTAGCTTTATTACACATATATTCATACCTTGACATTTATTAGGCTGGAAAAATTTTCAAGCTCAACTATATTTGTCCAAATGACTGCTCTGATACATGTATGGCCAAATATCCATAGGACTGGAAAATTTCCCAAATCAACCTTGACTATCCAAGCATGCTGTATTTCATTCCTTGATATTCATCTCCTAACTCAATCCCACCAATTCATGCCTTTTGAGAGAGATCAATGGACCATTCAATAGAAAAATCATCTCAAACATATCTCAAAGGCCACCAAGGCTTGGTTTCAGAAGAATGGAGATGTGTCACAGCCTCAGAGTTATGTCGTAGAGTAGAAGGACCTTGTTTGGCCCTGAACGGTACTTAGTTCAAACAGGTATATTGAAGAGATGATTTATTGTCTCAGAAACAACGCATTTCGAGGTGTAGTACCTCTTATCAAGTTAAAAGAGACATCTTTTGTCTTTTTTTGTCTCTTTTAACTTGATAAAGAGGTACCACACCTCAAAACGCGTTGTTTCTGAGACAATAAATCATCTCTTCAATATACCTGTTTGAACTAAGTACCGTTCAGCGCCGAACAAGGTCCTTCTACTCTAGCCCGGCATAACTCTGAGGCTGTGACACATCTCCATTCTCCGGCATCGGGATCTCGTGGCTCAGGATCCTCGACAGCAAACTCTGGGACTGGCTGCTGCGGTTACTCCGTCTGTCTTCGTTGATAGCGCTACAACACAAAAAGGTGAGCATAACCATATGTGCTCCCCCTTCCCACCCGAGTATTGATGTTATTACCCTATGGCGCCTCTCTCTTCCTCTTAGCCTGCTGGTTTCAGAAGAAGTCCTGGATGATTCTTGATTGACCACTAGTTTCCTGACTTGAACCCAAGAAACTGGAGGCCATTGCCAACAAGAAATGGGTTGAAGTTGTAATTCATCAAAAAAAAAAATCTTTCAAAGCAACTAGTGCCAGAAAAGTCCAGAGATTTGTAATTTACTTCTGTTAAAATATCTCAAGTCTGCCAGTGCTGTATGTCCTGAAGGAAGTGGTTTATTCTTTCCAGTCTGGAGAGCAGCAGAGGCTTTCTATAGGGGTTCGCTAGTGCTTTCGACAGTTCCTGTCATGGACAGAGGTGGCATCAAAGAGCTTTGTGTGGCTAGAAAGAATACACCACTTCCTGCCGGACATACATAAGTACTGACACTTGTCATGATGGGATTAATTTAGTTTGACAGTAGTATTCATTGTTTAATATTTTGTAAAAAGGTGAAAGATTGTAAATTTTGTTAATAAATCTAATGTACGATGGGGGGGTTGAATAATTTTGGTTGCAACTATAGTCTACTGTACGTATGAATTTACTTCAGTTATTTGCAAATGTCCATGTTTTGCTGTGTGTTGTAAGCAGTATAACCAATGAACTGAGCTGTAAGGCCAGCCAAATTCCTACTAGTCCCTTGCCTAACAGTAGAGGAGCATCTGGCATTTCCCAAGGATATGAATGGATATACACTCTACATTCTGTAGGGCATAGACAGACAGTTGAGAATACAGAACAGCATCTGATGGAAGCAGCCTGGCAGGAACGAGAACAGATGGTCTGGCAGTAAAGAAACCAGATGGCTTGGCAAAAAGTGACTGTACGGTCAAACAAAGGATGGAGCTAAGCGTAGGAACATTGGAAATCTGCATGGTAAGAATCCCTTACGAGGGTGCCATGTGTGGATGCCACTTAGAGTAGTTAAAATTTTTGATGTTCGAATCAAGTAATCACCATTATATTTCAGCAATCTCAGAGAGTTCAAAGAGTTGATATGTAAGGAACACTTTGTCACCGAAAGCCACATGGTAAGAACATATTCCGAATGAGGTTTTGTTGGTTTCAATGTCAGACCTTGCCAATGGTAATGGTCCACTCAGATAGGAAGCAGTTGTCTGATAAAACTCAGAATACAAGATATTTAAATGGTTTCATAAAATAGGTGTTTCAATCTATTGTGGGCCCACCATACAAAACTGAAGGTCTGTCATCTTGGTAGATAAAAGGGCCACTGTATCAAAAATCATTCATAGAGTCACTTCTATTTAATGTTTTTGGAATTAAACTCGCCCCTATTTTTCTCACTGAAGTTTAGTGGAGCCACTCTTTCTCCCTTTTTTTGCTTGATATCGTCAGAAATCTCGCCAAAGAGAACAAAATTATATGAAAATTGCTGTATATTATGTATCCAACTTAAAAGGAGTCAGTTTTATTTCTGAGGTCCTTCATGGCGTATCTGTTCAACAATCATGGATCATGCAAAAAAAACAGGTCTGTGAAGCCTCAGTTGTGAGTCTCAAAACACAGGAAAAGCCAGATATCCCTCCAGGGAAGGAAACCTTTTGCCAAAGGGTGCCTCCCATTGGGAAGATCACCAAACCACCCTGATATGTAGCCCCTTAAGTCCCACTTGGTTGTGAGTATTAGGACATAAATAGGGAAATATCAGGGTGGCCCCTTTTGCATCAAAGTCTAACTCTGTTGCGAGTATTGGGACATGACAAGGGTTTACCAAAGCCAGGCATCCATCCGCAGACAGCTGTTTTGGGGTATTTGTCCCTCATCAGTGTGGAGCAGGATTCTGGCTAACAGGGGCAATGAAAAGTAGACCAACAAAGCACAGCAATCACTGGTGGTTTAGTGATCTCCCCACTGGGAGGCAACAGGTTTCCTTCCCTAGAGGGATATCTTGCTATCCCCGTGTTTCAAGACTCGCAACTGAGGCTCCACGGATCCCCCTTTTTTGCATATTTAAATTTATCAATTTATAAAGGATCAATGGAGACTCTTGAGTGAGTACTTCCTTGGATTTTTTTCACTGACCTCCCTAAGCTCAGTGATTGCTGTGTTTTGTTCAACAATCATGGATTCCAAGCCACGTAGAACATGAATTTTGCACTTAGCCAGAGAGAGCCAGAGAGTTCTACTTTCCAAATTTTCACCTTTTTTCATTTGTCATCATATGGAATGAGTTATGTAATATTGTATTTTTCTCTACTGTAGCTCCTGCCATACGTCTATGGATAACACTGTCAAAAATACTGGAGTTAGAATGGCTGCAACTCATGACAAGAGGCATGGCTATGGAGATTATGTGTCAGCATAATGCTGACATATACAATACACTGCCCTATACAGTAAGAAGGATAAGAAGGATTTAGGGGTAGTGTTGAATGAATCTGTTGGAATGTTCAGATTCAGCAATGTCATCCAAATCCGAACACTTTGTTTGATTCCTTTTGGCTGCAGAAGTTAAATGCAGCACTAGGGAGTCCTGGAAAACTTTGGCCTGGAAGTCATCGGCTGTTTCCATGTCTTCTTTGTAGGGCGGCAAATAGAATGACTGAAAATGATGGCAGTCTAGCTGAAACCATTAGAGGATCACAGAATAAAACTAAAACTTAACTTTTATTTGGATTATGTATAAAATATGTTACCTAGGCAAGTACATACAAATATATGGAAAAATTACAAGATCATCATCCAGATGATCACTGATATCAAAAACCAAATTGCCAGTTGTTAGTAGTCAACGCAAGAGGAGTATTGTACCTACACTCGGGAGGCCCTGAGTTGTATAAATCTCAATCCGTGTGTGGCCAAGGGAGGGAAGAGATGATTAGTAGGATGATATAATATAGATAATAGAGTCTATTTCTGCCCTGAACTGCCGTTCCCTCACTCACCCTGCCCTAGACAGAGTGATCGCACTAAAAAAGTGCGGCCCCGCACAGGAACCTATTCCTTAGCTCCTATTTAGACCCTGCGATAAAAGGGGGAGCTAACTATCTCACTTAAGCAAGTGCCCTATCTAGCTGTTTGTAATAATGAAGCAATGATCTTACATTAGATAAGTACACAGTTAGAAACTGTATACATGATAGACAGAAATTGTCTATTACTTGGTGAGACACAAATGGTACACACCCCATAAAGCGCACAAATATACTAACAAAAGATATGGAATAATGTCACAGGGATGAAGAATGTCTGACCCTGCATAGATGCGCTAAATTGTGTGTATAGTGGTGTGGTTAAATGTGTCAATAGATGCTATAACACAGCCCTTAATCCAATCGTCCCTGCAAACAGATACACTATGTTTTTGTAAATACACCAAAAGACGCTACAGTACAGCACTTGTTCTAATCATCGCATGTTCCCAGATGGCCAATAATACCACTGATGAAAATGTTGAGAACAATTATCAAGTGCAAGGACTAGCAGTGACAAAAATCCCTGTGTGTACTGTGACCTGCTCTTGCCAAATGTCCGGGAGTCGTTGGAGATGGCCCGATATATATCACAACAGCGAATTACCTCCCAAGGCTATTGCAATATGACTGGTATCTATGAAGCCATACAAGGGCGCTATATATAGTCACACAGGGGCATGTACTATGTACCTGTTCCCAAACAGTAGGGGCCCGTCCTGAAGTGGGCACTCCTCTATCAGTCAACAACCAAAAAGCACTAGAAATATGGACTAATATACTTTAAGAGGGGCAGATACAACAAGGATGTATACTCATCTGTCCCCCCCACAAGAGTGGTCTCAACGCGTTTCATTTCCTTAATTCGTCAGGAGACAGGAAAGATAGCTGATGTCTGAAGTCATGATGGACACTGCTCCGCTTAGATGAATGCGGCTGATATCGCTATGGTGTCCATTAAGCCGTAGGGCGGCGTCCAATTTCTGTTGCAGTGGGGAATCACCAAGATGAGGGTGTGCAGGTGATCGGAGAGACTCTGACAGATACTGGTAAGTATGTCTGTAATGCACTGCAATTTATATTAACTCATAACACCTTTAAATTTCAGGGTAAATGGTATAGGCAAGTCTCAGTAACAGCCATGGGGATGCCAGTAGCATGTTCATTAGCTTATTTGTGTTTGCCGGTTTTCGAGAAAAGATTTCTTTTTACTTTATAAAATTATGTCCCCCAGCTAGAGATGAGCAAACCTGGAGCATGCTCGAGTCGACCCGAACCCGAACTTTCGGCATTTGATGAGCAGTGGCTGCTGAACTTGGATAAAGCCCTAAGGCTATGTGGAAAACATGGATATAGTCATTGGCTGTGTCCATGTTTTCCAGACAACCTTAGAGCTTTATCCAAGTTCAGCAGCCCCAGCTAATCAAATGCCGTTCGTTCGGGTTCGGATGGACTCGAACCCGAACCCGGTTCGCTCATCTCTACCCCCCATCTTTATTGTGACATATCTATGATTCATGGATTAAGTGTTTATCCTTCGGCCGGGCACGTATACACAAGTCCAGGACTTTGTACAGTATCCTAATCAAGGCAGCAAAATAGGGGTCAGTGTTTGGACTTTCCTAACATGAGAGTGGAGATTAAAGTGGTCAGTTTTCACACCTCAGGTTTTAGAAAACCTACTGCGACCAACCCCCTGTCACACCATGACGGCTTTCATCCCCCTCACGTCAAGAGAGCCATCCCCTACAGCCAATTTATTACATTACATTGCCTGAATAGCGCTGATGGGAGCTTTAGCACACAAGCGGAGGAATTAACTGAACGTTTGCTAGCTAGAGGTTACTCAAGGGCTGATATAACTAGAGCCTATAAGAGAGCATACAATTATACACAGCATTAACATAGCAATATGAATCATACTATTCAATCAGCAATCAGTGGATTTTGGATGACCATCTGTCCAGGTCCAACAAGCTACCGCCGCCTGGTAAGGAAAAAGTACCCCTCAAGGTAACCATCAAAGTGGTCATTTTTCCCTCTGTGAGTTCAGTATGTGCAGTAAGTTTGTGAGGATAGATTTGCATCCTCACTTATGTTGTTTATGCTATAGTTTGTGTTTGTGGGGATTTCTATACTGGGAAGACGATTCGCTGCCTCCATGTAAGATTCAGGGAACATCTTAACGCTCTGAGAACGGGAGTGGGCTATAGGAGGTTAATAGGACATGTTATGGACAAATATCAGGGTGATCCAGGTGTGCATTCCCATACTTGGAGATAAACCATTACGAAATGGAGGTGATCGCTATAAAGTCTTGCTGAGGAGGGAAGCAAGCTAGATCGTCCGGACTGAAGCACTGGGTAGTTCATCTTTGTATACGTTTTTATGCTTTTCTCACATTATTTTGTTATGTATTTTATATGATGACTTGTGCTGAGCCATTTGCATATGCCAAAGCACTGATGATTAGAGATGAGCGAACCCGAAAGTACAGAATAGGGTCAGAGTACAGGGCATTGCAGCAAAAGTTAACAATTTTGCTTATTAAAAACATTTGCAGAATTGCTTACTTTTACTTTACCTTTAAAAAGAAATTAAAACTTAAAAGGGGTAGTCTGAACTTCAAAAAGTTTTTTAAATTTGTAAAACAAATAAATAAAGAACCACTAATCGTACTGACCTGCACAATAAAGATAACATATCAGTTTTGGTGCACCTTTGGTCGTTTGACTTTTTTGTATTTTTTTTTTTTTTTTCCGATGTCACCCCACAATTTTTTTTATTTTTTTACAGTACATTTTATGGGAATATGAATATACATATGAAAAGTATGGTCCTGTACAAAAACAAACAAACCCATATGGCTCTGTATTTTGAAAATGTTATGGTAGATTCGCCATTGCAAAGTACACCTATTCCTGAAAAAAAAAAACAAGCCCTACCATGGCCCTGTAGATGGAAAAATAAAAGAGTTAAGGCTCTTGGAAGGTGACGAGGAAAAAACGAAAATGAAAAAAATGAAAATTGATGCGGTCCTTAAGGGGTTAATACTAGAGATTAGCGGATTTCCTGAAGTTCGGGTTCGTATGACTCCCGCTGTCTGCCGACTCCGTGCAGCGGGTGGATACAGCATAAGGAAAGCCTAGAAAACCCGGGATACAGCCTATGCCAATGGCTGTATCCCAGTTTTCTAGGCGTTCCTTAGGCTGTATCCACCCTCTCCACGGAGCCGGCAGACAGCGGGAGTCAGATGCCAATAGTTCAGGTTCATACGAACTCGAACTTCGGGAAATCCGCTCATCTCTAGTTAATACATCTGTAGATCAGGAGATTTATGCTAAAAAAAATAATAAAAAAATTAGTTGCAATATTCATTGCATTTTTACTTGATATTTTAAAAAAAAATCTGTCTGTGTTAGAACTTTAAGATGTGGTTTTTATCTACTCTAGGTAATACTCTGTTGATCTAGAACAGTCTTGAATCCTTGAGGTGATCATCCCCTTGCTGTTCATTTCTATATATGAACAAAAAGCAGAATTGTAAAAGGCATGCCTATTATCTCAAATTGTGACCAATTACACTACATGAAACCATCTGAAGGATTCCTGTTCAATAGATCATCCAGTCTTAAATATTCATTAGCCGCCTATTCACAGCATAGGTCAACAATATTAGAGAGGCTGGGGTCTCTCCAGCTTTTTTACAAGTATGAAATGGTTTGCAAACACTGTAAATGAATGCAGAGACCCCTTCAGATACAATGGAATAAGGGATGAGTAAAGTAGGAAGTGAGGAGCAAAGCAAAGTGAAACGTTAGGATCGGCCAGCAGCTTGTCAGGTTGCTGCCTTTTAAAGGAGAAGTCCAGCGAAAATGTTTCTTAAAGTATTGTATTGCCCCCCCCCCCCCCCCAAACGTTATACAAATCACCTATATACACTTATTACAGGAAATGCACATAAAGTGCTTTCTTCCCTGCACTTACTACTGCATCAAGGCTTAAAGGGGTTATCCAGCGCTACAAAAACATGGCCACTTTCCCCCTACTGTTGTCTCCAGTTTGGGTGGGGTTTTGAAACTCAGTTCCATTGAAGTAAATGGAGCTTAATTGCAAACCACACCTAAACTGGAGACAACAGTAGGGGGAAAAGGGGCCATGTTTTTGTGGCGCTGGATAACCCCTTTAAGGGATGACATGGTGATGCCACTTCCTGGATAACATGGTGATGCCACTTCCTGGATAAAATGGTGATGTCACGCCCCGACTCCCAGAGCTGTGCGGGCTGTGGCTGCTGGAGAGGATGATGGCAGAGGGATGCTCAGTGTCCCTCCAGTACCCTGTGTCCCTCAGAATCCCTCTGCCATCATCCTCTCCAGCAGCCACAGCCCGCACAGCTCTGGGAGTCGGGGCGTGACATCACCATGTTATCCCGGAAGTGACTTCACCATGTTATCCAGGAAGTGACATCACCATGTTATCCAGGAAGTGACATCACCATGTTATCCAGGAAGTGACATCACCATGTTATCCCGGAAGTGACATCACCATGTTATCCAGGAAGTGACATCACCATGTTATCCAGGAAGGGAAGCTTAGATGCAGTAGTAAGTGCGGGGGGAAAATTAGTAATTTGTATAACTTTTGGGGGGGCAATACAAAACTTTAATAAAAATTTTTGGTGGACTTCTCCTTTAAGTTAGTCCCACTGTGTAGTACATACATATATGTAAAGGAGAACTCGTGCTGTTTTTAGTAAAGTCGTTTACATCACTATACAATTTACTTCCTTATGCATCTGATCACTTGTCGGTTTCCTCTCTGAGCTCTGCCCCCGCTGTTGCCATGTAAGAGTATGCTCACACTGAGTAAGTCAGATGGAACTCAGCCTGTCTCAGTGTCCCATAGCCTGTCTATGGGAGAGCGGGCGCTCCTCCGCTGCCGCAACTCTCTGCTCAAAGTAGTGACATAAATTCCGCCTGATTTACTATTGTGTGAACATACCCTAACCGTGTAGACACCTTTCCCACAATCCCTCATCGCTGCATGTGATGTGAAAACCAACTGCCAGTACTAAGGCTGGAAACACATACAGCAGTTTTGTTTTTTTTTAAACTGCCAATGCAGTTTCTGTGGCAAAACCAGGAGTGAATTCAAATGGGATGAATAATATATAGGGAGGACTTGTACTTCTCTTTCCTGTTGGATCCACTTCTGGTTTGGGCACAATGGGTGCTGTGTGTGTTTCCAGGCTAATGGGACAAGTCAGGAAGCTGCAGTTGAACAAAGCTTGAATGACCCAACCCAGTGGATACCCGGCTGGCTGTAACCAAGCCCAACAAGTTATCAAAGCAATGCAGCCACATGGGGGATTAATAAGGCTTCTCACAAATGACACATTCTAAGAAATGCTTGTACCTTTGAAATACGCTTCAATTAACATAATGCATCAGTACAGACCTAGTTTTCTTCATGACAAAACCCCTTTAAGCAAGAAGATGAAATGATCTAAAAATGGCATTAAAGAGGTTATCTGGGGAAATCAAACTCTCCCCATAGACTCTTATGTGAAACATAAAAGGAACCATGAAGATTGCACGGGGGAATAAGTCCCGGCGGTGTGCTCCTTCTGCTGACATCCCGCTCCCAGACTCCTTTATAGTTTTAGGTTATGGGGAGAGCTTAAAGTGACGCTGTCACCCCCTTTTTGTATTATGACTTCTCAAACCAGGTGTAAAGGGTAAATTGTGCAATTTGTTCCAGTAAAAAGTGATCTTTTATCATCTGCAGATTGTGCTTCCTGGGCGGGGCTCTTCCATGACATCATCGCTATAGGCCCCGCCCCCAACGCTATTGGAACAGGCCAGTCTTAAGGTCTAGCCCCCACCCCCAGCCCATATGGCTATGCAGTGATGACGTTAAGAAAGGGCCGAGCCTACGGTGCCGATGTGGGCGGGGTTAAGTAGCAATGTAGCCGTGAAGCCTCGTCCAGGTAGCACAATCCGCAGATGATAAAAGATCACTTTTTACTGGAACAAGCACCATGACGTATGATATATAATAAGGTATGAAAACTGCTAAATTTACCCTTTACACCTGTGTAGAGAAGTCAGAATGCAAAAAGGGGGGGACAGTGTCACTTTAAGATTTGTTCAGACCACCTCTTTAAAGGGAAATTCCGGACAAGGGGACTTTTTGTCAAAGCCCCAGACATTTCCTGGTTAGAGAGGGCACCTGGGATGTGATGTTCCAGGCTCGATCAGCCAGACAGCGGCAGTAGCTGGGTCCCACTTTGACTGCTGAATGGCGGGCCTGGAACATCATGTCCCCTCTAACCAGGGGAGACCGGAGCTGCGGTATATGAGCATCAGCGCTGGAGCCGGGGAGGTAAGCACACGCTATCTGTTTCATCCTCCCCCTCCCTGGCACTCTGGCCAAAAATGTCCCTACTCAAAATTCTCTTTTAAAGATGAAACACAAGTAATATAAGTTTATTATTTTGACTCTGTAAAATTTTAGAGTGGAAAAAAGACAAGTTCCTATGAGGATGCCATTTCCTCAGTTCTAAATGTAATTAAAAGACCTACAGGAAGATTTGGCAGTCTCTGTAGCTGTGGTACAGTACAGTGTTCTACTGTTCAGGGACACCTGCACAAGTATAAGAGAAACAGATCATTGATCTCAGGGAGACCAGCCAAATGATAACGCTGCGGGCTACCGGTTAAAGCGCTCAATGCAGTGAAATCCTAGGTGCATTGCTCCTTGGGAAACATGAATATGCAAAAGAGCCCGTGGTGACTTAAAACACAGGACTAATCAGATATCTCTCCGGGAAGGACCCAGCCAAGAGGTGGCTCCTGTACCTGCACAAATATGGCCATCATGGAAGAGTCATCGGATGAAAAGATCTCATCAGTCCTCAACATAAAATTCAGTGTCAGAAGCCACTACTCCTAAGATGCCGGGAAAAGCTGGATCCAATTCTGGGAAACATCTCCCAGTTTCTCAAGATCTGATCCAGCTTTTCCCCAGCACCCGGGGTGGAGCAGCAGGGAGCGGAGCAGCGCTGACAGACAGCCAGGGAGCGCTGATCAAACAAAGTACTTTGTTTAGAAGAGTGATTTTCTCTTTTACCCCTTAGTCCATAATAGCAACAAAACTACACCCTTACAGAGGAGTCTGTGTTTTAAGATTCTAAACATACCAGTCCTCAAGGCAAAATCTGATAATATATGTCAATTTATTGTAATAAAATGTAATAAAAAAAATAATCTTAAACCTGAGGTGTCTTTCAGACTTTTCCAGGATAAAATACTCCAAGACACATTAAAAGCATAAACTTTACAAATGCATAAGCCCCGGGGCCCTTATAGTGCAAAAGATCAACACAGAGGGTTAGGGAATGTGGTACAAAAGCACATAAGAACAATAAAAAAAATATATAAAAACAATATATATATATCATAAAGGTGTATAAAAATGTATAAAACATATAAATAGCCATATAGTCATTATACTGAAATGCTTCAGATATATGGTCAGCACAAATGTGGTAGAACTGGTCTTTTGGTTCAGACCAAGAGAGGGATTCCCATCATCCTCTCACTGACTTGTAATAAAATCACACAGTGAAAGCAGGCAGGTGGGGGTAGTAGTCCTGGCTCAGTGGACTGATCCAACTTTGTTGTTAAAATTCAAAGTCATTTTGTTTGTAGGTTACATTCCAAAGTAAGTGATCTCCTTATATGTATGGTTATTAGACCAGTAAGACCAATAACCATACACTTCACATAAGGAGATCACTTAGGGTGGGTTCATACTGAGGAATTCCGCTGTCTGTCCGCGCGCACGCCTTTCCGCCAGCGTATTCTGCTATCTGCCGAAAGAAGTGACATGTCACTTTTTTCGCCGGATAGCGGAATACGCCGGCCCATAGAATGGTGTCTATGGAGCCGGAGGAAAGGCACGGCTATGCGTGCGGACAGACAGCGGAATTCCGCAGATAATATCCGCAAGAATTCCGCAGTATGAACCCACCCTAACTTTAGAACGTAATCTACAAACAAAATGACTTTGAATTTTAACAACAAAGTTGGATCAGTCCACTGAGCCAGGACTACTACCCCAACCTGCCTGCTTCCAGTCAAGTCAGTGAGAGGATGATGGGAATCTTTCTCTTGGTCTGAACCAAAAGACCAGTTCTACCACATTTGTGCTGACCATATATCTGAAGCATTTCAGTATAATGACTATATGGATGACAATATGATTATCTAGTTGTTTTATACACCTTTATGAGATAAAAAAATATATATATTTTTTTTTTGTTTTTATATATTTTTTTATTGTTCTCATATGCATTTGTACCACATTCCCTAACCCTCTGTGTTGATCTATTGCACTATAAGGGCCCCGGGGGTTATGCATTTGTATGGTTTATGCTTTTTATGTGTCTAGGAGTATTTTATCCTGGAAAAGTCGGGAAGACACCTCAGGTTTAAGATTATTTTTTTAAATTACATTTTATTACAATAAATTGACATATCAGATTTTGCTTTGAGGACTGGTATGTTTAGAATTTGCAGTCATTGTGTACATTAGATGGTGTATTCCAGTTAACCTCAGCCAAATCAGACACAGGTGAGCTGCACCTTAGATTGTTACTGTGTGTTTTAGGATTGTTTTTAACATGGATTAAAGCGACCCTGTAACTACAATCTCTACCCCCCCCCCCCCCAAAACCACTCGTACTTTCGGATAGCTGCTTTTAAAGGGGTAGTGCGGTGGTAAACAATTATTCACAGAATAACACACATTACAAAGTTATCCAACTTTGTAATGTATGTTATGTCTGTGAATGGCCCCTTTCCCCGTGTCCCACCACCCCCACCCGTGTACCCGGAAGTGTGGTGCGCTATACATACCTGTCACGTGCCGACTCGTCTCCGATCTTCAGTCTGCGATGCCGTCTTCGGACGGCCCGGCCGAATCCCTCCGACCGTCCTGGGTACCGGCCGCCCTCTTCAGCGTCATCAGATGCTCAGACGCGATTGGCTGAGCACAGTTATGCTCAGACGGCATCGCTGACTGAAGATCGGAGACGAGTCGGCACGTGACAGGTATGTATAGCGCACCACACTTCCAGGTACATGCGTCATCGGCTGCTCAGCCGCGATTGGCTGAGCACAGTTATGCTCAGCCAATCGCGGCTGAGCAGCCGATGACGCGGCAGAGGGTGGCCGGCACTCAGGATGCTCGGAGGGATTCGGCCGAAGACGACATCACTGACTGAAGATCGGAGACGAGTCGGCACGTGACAGGTATGTATAGCGCACCACACTTCCGGGTACACGGGTGGGGGTGGTGGGACACGGGGAAGTGGGCCATTCACAGACATAACATACATTACAAAGTTGTATAACTTTGTAATGTGTGTTATTCTGTGAATAATTGTTTACAGCCGCACTACCCCTTTAATCCAAGATCTGTCCTGGGGTCCGTTCGGCAGGTGATGCAGTTATTGTGCTAAAAAACAACTTTTAATTAAACTTGCAGCCCTGTGTTAAACGGCCGTGGCCTAGAATATCTGTGCCCTAACTTTGCACCACCCCTCCTCTGTTCTCCTGTCTGAACATTACACAGGTGCCTTAACAATCCAGCCTATGTGCCGTGCTGACACAGCTGATAAATAGTAGAAAATCTGACTGGAGCATTCCTAATGATGAGGAGGGCGGGGAGGAGGGACAGAGAGCGGTTGTGCCAGTCTAATGCATACACAATTTAGGCCACAGCCATTTGGCACAGGGCTGCCAGTTTAAAAGTTGTCTTTTAGGACAATAAGTGCATCACCGGCCGAATTGACCCCAGGACAGCTATCCGAAGGTACAAGAGGTTTTTTGGGGGGGGGGGGGGGGGGTCAGATTGTGGGTACAGAGTCACTTTAAAGAGGACTTGTCACCCCCCACGCCGGAGTGACAGGCTCTCGACCCCCAGCTAGATCCCCTTATAGTTACCGCATGTCGCCGAGTCCCGCTGCCGGAGCCGGTCCCAGGACGGAGATATCCCGGTGAGAAGCCGGCACGCGCTGTGGAGATGGGTCCAGCGTCCATAGAGAATGAATGGAGCCGGACTCATCTCTGCTGCGCGCACGGCTCCATTCATTCTCTATGGATGCCGGACCCATCTCCACAGCGAGCGCGCCGGCTTCTCACCGGGATATCTCTGTCCCCGGGACCGGCTACGGCAGCAGGACTCTGCGACATGCGGTAACTATAAGGGGATCTAGCCGGGGGTCGGGAGCCTTTCCCCCCGGTGCGGGGTGACAGGTCTCCTTTAAGATTCATTGCATTTATATTCGGTCTCTATTATGTGTAATATTTTAGTGCGGATTAACCTGTAATACTTGCTAAAGGGGGTGCTACTAGGTTCTAACCACATAGGGAGCCCAAAGTTTTGCTTTGGGCCCTTTTCCTTTTGTTTCTTGATGTAAATAAAAAGTAGTTTTTGCCTAAAATACAAAGGGAATGTGTCATCTTTAACATTATGCCTTTTGGAGATCATTTCATCTTCAATTTTTTTTACATTTCACAGTAATTCTGGTCAGAGATGCACAAAATTGTGCAGGCCACTGTAGCCGATTGGTAGGGGTTCTGGAATCGCTTACCTCCACCAATGCAATGCTGATGACCCATCCTGAGTATAGGTCATTAAAGGCAAACTAGATGCTTCTAACGTGCTGATATGTCCCTATAGCGCACGAGACAGAGGATGAAGGTAATTTTCTTACCTTGATCCTCAGCTTCATTTTTGGGAACGCTAAGTTACGTAGATATGTAAATTAAGCAGTTTGGTGCACTGAGGACAGGACTAATACTCTGCATTGTGCCGTCCTGCCTCTTCTAATGAATATTCACCCTCTCTGCAGTGATTGCCTCTGGATACTATGCCCCAATATTCCACTGAAGGTGGTAGTGCCGCCCCTGTGACAAACCACCTAATTTACATATCTATGACAACAAAGTTCCCAAAAATGTGTCAGAGGATCAAGGTGAGGAAATGACCTTCATCCTCAGCACCATGTGCACTATGGGGACTTAACAGCAGGATAGAAGCTTCTAACCTGCTGATTGTTTTCCTTCTATGGATAATGCCTTAACAGTTCAATAAATTCAGTGAAAATACAGAAAATACTGAAAAAAGTATTAAAAAAAAGTTAAGCTCTTTATCATGAATGTATTAAAGGGAATCAGTCAGCTCCCGGGCACTACCTAAGGTGGTGACAGTGTGCTGTAGCTGGCAGTCCCCCAGTAAGCATTGTGCCTTTTTGGTTATTTTCTGTGCAGCGGATTATGTACAATCTTATGTCTCCTACTGTCACAGAGCAGTTGTTTGTGCCACACTTGTCATGCATCCTCCTCCCTCTTCATGAATAACCAATGCTGCCCGGCCTCCTGCTCGCTCAGCTGTCAGCTGATTACAGATCAGTCCTCTGTAGGCAGGTTATCTCTGAAAAAATCTCCCCTCCCTAATGTGTTGGAGCTGTGGTCTAGGGGTAACTAACTTTTCTAGAGACGTGACAGCAGTTCATTCTCTGGTTCAAATCCCCTGATGAAAATTAATGTCTTTTTTTTCTCATTATTGTATAATTTTTAAGGCTAAGTTCACACAGTATTTTGCTCAGTATTTTGCAACCAAAACCAGGAGTTCTCACACTGTTGAAATTGAGCAGATGGCCGTCATTTAATGGCAAATATCGGACGTTGTTTTTTAAAAAAAAAAAAAAAAAAACTATTTTCCATTAAATGACAGCCATCCACTCAATTTCAACAGTGTGTGAACATAGCCATTCAGTGTTTTCAATCCACTTCTGGTTTTGGTTACAAAATACTGACCAAAAATACTGTGTGTGTGAACATAGCCTTAAAAATGATACAATAATGAGGAGAAAAAAAAGATAGATTTAATTTCCATCAGGGGATTCGAACCAGAGAATGGGTCTCTAGACAAGTGAATTACCCCTAGACCACAGCTCCAACACATTACATTGGAAAGATTTCAGACATAACCTGCCTACAGAGGACTGACCTGCAATCTAACAGCTGAGGTCGGGCAGCATTGATTATTCATGAAGAGGGAGGAGGATGCATGACAAGTGTGGCACGAACAACTGCTCTGTGACAGTAGGAGACATAAGATTGTACATAATCCGCTGCACAGAAAATTACCAAAAAGGCACAATACTTAGTGGGGACTGCCAGCTACAGCACACTGTCACCACCTTAGGTAGTGCCCGGGAGCTGACCGATTCCCTTTAAGCTTTATTGTACAAAAACGTAGAATAGCTCCATCCAGTCGAAGCAATCTTCTATGCGCTAAACTACTCGGACTTTATATCGATATAGTGTACTAAACTCAATTTAGTTCCTGATTTTTCTTCTTCAAAGAGTCTGCACCTTTGTGGTATTTGTGGTATACACAATATTTTATAGTATAATATTTCTTAACATGTGTTTTGAGCTTTTTTCTGATACAGTGCTACAATTTGCTGTGTGGATTACTATGTTAACATGATGGCTGTTACGCAGTAAGCATCTTATCTGTCAAAGTTATTTAAAATACCCATACACTTCAAACTAAAGTCAACTCTGGTTGCGTGTTTGGCTGACCGTATAAAGTTATATGGGGGCCTCAGGAGGATGGGAAAGATAACAGTCAGCTAAACTATTGTTTGGTTAACAGTTTTTGGAAGTTTACAGACACCTTTAGAGCTCTGTATCAGAAAAACGGAATAATGACTGATATAAAGAGCTTAAAAAATAAAAAGCTAACATTGTGAACCTTTGCAGTCCATAAAATCATATACAGTGGTACCTCGGTTCTCACACTTCTTGGAACTCAAACAATATTTTCAAGGAAAGTTTGCTTTGGTTCTAAAACACTTCTCGGACACCCAATCTTGAAGTACAGTAATACTGCAGCATTCGAATGAAAAATTACCTAGAAGTAACATTTAGAATTAAAACTTTCCTCAGTATCTGAATGTTTTTGCAAGCGTGGATAGTGGGTTGTACCTGGTGAGTTTAGCATTGGTGAGGCTTCCAGTACCATGTAAGACTGTTGGAGTGCATATACAATACAGTAGTAGTACAGTCAGTGCACCACCATCTCCCATCCTGTACAGTACTGTATAAGACTGCTGGAGTGCATGTACAGTACAGTAGTAGTACAGTCCGTGCACCACAACCTACCTTTCTTTACAGTGCTGTATAAGATTGCTGGAGTGCATATACTGTACAGTAGTAGTACAGTCAGTGCACCACCATCTCCCATCCTGCACTGTATAAGACTGCTGTAATGTACATACAGTACAGTAGTAGTACAGCCAGTGCACCACCATCTCCCATCCTGTACAGTACTGTATAAGACTGCTGGAGTGCATATACAGTACAGTAGTAGTACAGTCAGTGCACCACCATCTTCCATCCTGTACAGTACTGTATAAGACTGCTGGAGTGCATATACAGTACAGTAGTAGTACAGTCAGTGCACCATTTCCCATCCTGTACTGTATAAGACTGCTGGAGTGCATATACAGTACAGTAGTAGTACAGTCAGTGCACCACCATCTCCCATCCTGTACTGTATAAGACTGCTGGAGTGCATATACAGTACAGTAGTAGTACAGTCAGTGCACCATTTCCCATCCTGTACTGTATAAGACTGCTGGAGTGCATATACAGTACAGTAGTAGTACAGTCAGTGCACCACCATCTCCCATCCTGTACTGTACTGTATAAGACTGCTGGAATGCACATACAGTACAGTAGTAGTAGTACAGTCGGTGCACCACCCCATCTCCCATTCGTTACAGTGCTGGGATGGTGGGGACTCTGTACAGTGCTGCTCTGTACTTACTGTAGAGATTACACTGGGCACTTTAAAGGGGTTGGCCATTTTATAGTAAAATAGGTCAGTACAAAGTATTAGTAGGTGTACTCAATGTATATACTGACAGCAGCTCCCTGTGTACCTCAGAGCTAAAATCAGATTCCCTTTCACCAGGCTGGGCTGCCCTGCTCTGTTTTGTTTCAGTCCATAAAATGGCCGACATGGAGGAGCATGTGACCAGGCCCTGTCCCCTGTGTCCTTCATAGACATATACAGGCTTAGTGTGGACACTGGGGGGCGGGGCCTGGTCACATGCTCCTCCATGTAAGCAATCTTATGGACCAAAACACCACAGAGCAGGGGGCTATGATTTTAGCTCTATGAGGTACACAGCTGCTGTCAGTATATACAGTGAGTACAGTTACCAATACTGTACACTGAGCAATTTCACTATAAAGTGGCCAACCCCTTTAAGAAACTCTAACAGGGTTTATTAGGCAAAAAGCCTCTTTCTGTACTCAAAAAGCAATCTCCTAGCCCCCCCCCCTCACTTCTTATCGGTGCATTATCAGGCAAACCCGTCTTAAAGAGGATGTACCACCTGGTACATCCTCTTAAACCTAAACCCACTGATCGAACGGCGCCGGCACGGGGAAGCCGGTGCCGCAGTCCGTTTTATCGGACAGAGGCCCGGTTCCAGTGCACGGCGCCGTTCTATGCACCGGGACCGGCCGGTGCTCAAGCACTGGAGGCGGGCCGGGCCACCCCCAGTGGGAGGGAATTCCCTCCCCTGTATGACACGGTTCCCTTAAAATGAATGGAGCCGTGTCATAAAGGGGAGGGAATTCCCTCCCTCTGGGGGCGGCCCGGCCCGCCTCCAGTGCTTGAGCACCGGCCGGTTCCGGTGCATAGAACGACGCCATGCACGGGAATCGGGCCTCGGTCCGAAAAATGGAAAATGGTGCCGTTTGATCAGTGGGTTTGGGTTAAAGAGGATGTACTAGGTGGTACATCCTCTTTAACCCCTAGCCGCACCATGCAGTTATAATACGTCATGGTAGAAGGTTAGTTTCAGCACGATGACAGTCTAGTGTAACTGCCACTGGACCCCCAAAAGAGTTCCAGCATCGGCAATTGCCGGCATTGGTGGATCGGTAACGGTAATTGGTGTGGTAAAAAATACATAGGATTACATTGGAATCTCTGAAAAGAAAACACAAATTTGAACTTTTCCGTCTTACTTTGCAGCTATTTCTGTGAAATGCCCAAAGGGTTAAAAAAAACTGTGTGACTGTAGATTTGAATACTTGAAAGGGTGAAGATTTCAAAATGGGGTAAATTATGGGGGCTTCTAGTATACAGGCCTCCAAAATATACTCCAAAACTGAACTGGTGCCTAAAGAATTTCTCAGTTTGAAATTTTCATGAAAAATTTGAAAATTGCTACTAAACATTAACGGCCTCTATCATCCTAAACAAGTAAAAGCATGTTCACCAAATGCTGTTATTATAAAGTAGACATGTTCTAGATAGATATTAATAAATTTATGTAGTATTACTATTTTCCTTATTGGCAGATAGTTTCACATTTTTTCAATTTTTCACAACATTTTGGAGTTTTTTCACAAAAAAATTCTAAAGTTATAAACCCAAATTTACCACCAACATAAAGTAGAATATGTCACGAAAAAAAACTATCTTGGAATTACAAGGATTGGTTAAAGCATTCCAAAGTTATTGATGCTTAAAGTGACACGTCATATTTGAAAAATTTGGCCGTGTCATAAACGCCAAAACTGGCTGTGTCCCCTATGGGTTAATCACAAAGAAGCCAGTGAAGACTGGTTCTGCTGTGTCCATTATATCCCTATGGAGGGGCTGAGGGAGATGAGCGAGCAGGAAGAAGAGACAAAGGTCAGCTGTTTTTACACACTCTGGGCACCTAAAACGCTGGATTAAGGGGTCAGAAATGTCAGTGCTTATCTAGGAACTAGGATCTAGGAACTGAGAGAAGATTGCAGGGTGTTGTGCTAAGCAGGACTGCTCCGTGCTCACTCACTCCTCTCAGCCCCTCCCCTCTCCATAGCCACACAATGGACACAGAGATCCTGCTTCATCTGATGTAAGGGGGGGAGCTAGAAAAACTGCTTTTTGAGTACAGTAGGAAACTCTTTTGGTAAATAAAATCTATTACACAGAGTTTTTTAAATTCGCTTGTACTATAGATATTTATGGTTTTCAGAAATGACCCTGAAATGACAGTTACGCTTTAATTATTGGTGGTTGTTGGAACCAACTAACACATTTACATTATTTGCTATGGGAAAACACTGCTCGGTTCTCAAACTGCCTTCCTGAACCAATTAAAGTGACACTGTCACCCCCTTTTTGCATTTTGACTGCTCTCCACAGGTGTAAAGGGTAAATTTTACAGCTTTCATTACTTATTTTATATCACACCTCATGGTGCTTGCTCTGGTAAAAAGTGGTTTTTATCACCTGTGGATTGGTATATGTGGGCGGGGCCTCTCGGCCTATGTGCCACATCGCTCCGCCCCTAGCACCACTTAGCCCCTCCCCATCTGTCATCATCGCTGCATAGGCAACACCCCCTCAGCAGCCATTGGAAGGGCAGCCTAAAGCTCTAGGCCCCACCCCCTAGATTGCCCCACACCAATGGTCGCTATGGGGCACAGCCTATGTGGTGATGACGTGACGGATGGGGGAGGGGCTAAGTGGCGCTAGGGGCGGAGAGATGTGTCGCATAGGCCGCAAAGCCCCGCCCACATATACCTATCCACAGGTGATAAAAACAACTATTTACCAGAACAAGCACCATGAGGTGTGATATAAAGTAATGAAAGCTGTAACATTTACCCTTTACACCTGTGGAGAGAAGTCAAAATGCAAAAAGGGGGTGACAGTGTCATTTTAAGTTCGAGAACCGAGGTACCTCTGTATAAGATTCACCATTAATTGTAACATAACCCAGAGCAAAGAATGCACCATTTAAATATGACTAAGCAGTTAAGTGTTAATGTCCTAGTGTAAGATGTAAGGGAAAAGAGGGAATAACTATGGTTTGCTTAAAACGATCAATGGATTTTATTGGGGTATTTCTAGTGGACATTTCACCACTAAGTGGTTTCATGATGTTGTGCAGTAGTAGCAAGCTCTGCATCCCAAAAAAAAAAAAGAAAAAAAGAAAGACACAAAGCATCATTAAAACAAATCTGTAAAGGCTGATGCCTTGAGGCAGTCAGGTTTTATGTACAAGTAAGATAGAGTGAGCATAGCAAAATTATACATAATTTTTTTAAACTGATTAAAAAGATTAAAGTTACTCCAACTTTGATCATTTCCAGTTAAGCACTATTTAATTTTTTTTTTTTTTTACAACCAAAAGCTGCATTCAAAATGTTGCTGGTTGTCTGTTTAACCTGATAATAAAGGGCCTCAAATAAAACTGCCAATCCTTTGTTAGTTCAGCATCTGTACAGAATATGCCCTGCTATAGTGCATTGTGGGAAGAGCAGTATTTACATCTGGTAAAGAGAGGAAAAAAAAACGCAATTACACTTCCCAAAACACAGTGCAACGACCATGAATAAGCTCCATATTGTGATAAAACTGATACAATGACCAAAGTTGGAATAACTCTGTAAGGAAGACCAAGTTTTTTTGCTTTTGTATTTTTTTTTTTATTCTCTCAAATATACTAACAGTTTCTATCTCCTCATTTGGTGTTAAAGTAGGATAAAATCAAGAATAATTAACCAGTTACTTAATTTATTTGTCCTCGTCTTGGATGCAAGACAACAGCAAGGTTTGACAATCTGTTGTCAGAAATAACGCATTATGGATTTACGAACACGTATAAGCTTCCTCATATATACATAGCAAAAGTTAATGTTTTTATGATCCAAGTTAAACTGTTTCCTTCACAAAATATATAATCTATATACCAGAACCTTGAAGGATAACCCCACTCAAGCTAAGCACTCAAGAAAAAAAAAAAGTAACAAAAACCTGGAAATGGAGAACAATTACAAATTAATTCATTCAAAAAGCACACTTAAACCTGTACCATAATTTCATTGAAGTCAAGCTACAGCAGCCTGACGGAACGGTGTTACAGTAAACTGCAATTACTGGTCCAATCTTCGAGAAAGAAATAGAACGACAACAACCACTGAGTCCACTTATAGATCTGTACAAAGAACGGTAGAGAATACCAAATCAAAGGGAAGGAATCGTCCTCAACTTTTCACAAAAACTAATTGAGATTACGAATTGACTGTTCCTTGGGAAAGGAGTCCATCAAGCCTCAAATTAAAAATATTTTTTTAAAAAAGCAAGAGAAAAAAAAAAAAAAACTAAACAAAGTGACAATAAGTTTCCATCTTCTTTAAAAGAAAGTTCATCTCTTCTGTACAAATTGGTTGGTCTAATACTGTCTAAAAGTTGCCACCTTCTCCTTGAAGGCAGCAGGCGTAGGTGAGAAGATATTCCAGGAACACTTAAATAAGTACATAAAGTTAATTCTCTACAGAAAAATGTCACGTCCAGGGCACTGAAATCACTTTATATGCACTGGCTTCTCATCTGACTTTAGACGTTTTCGTCGCGGCTGTACAAAATCCTCGTCTGAATCCTCTGTTATTTCACCATCATCGTCCTCTGGTTCAAACTCAGGCAATGGTGGGAAGGTCCTGTCAGGGTAGATTTCTGGAAGTTTGTCCTCAAAGTATAAAGCAACAGCCTTCCCCGCTTGGGCTACTTCTGAGTCATTCTGTTGGACAAAGAAAAAGAAGAAGAAAAAAAAAGTTTACCTTGGGTTATGCACAGACTTCGGTCATGTTTGCACGGTTTGGAAATCTTACCTGCAGATTAAATTCTGGTGTTTCTGCATAAACTTGAACAACTTTCATCATCTAAAAAGGACATTAGAGTCAAAAAAAGGGAAAATGGTTTACTCTAAAAGTTTATAAAGAAGGGTTTTCTTTTACTATAAATCAAGGCCATAACAGTCAAAAATAGTTATGACCAGGTTGCAATGTAAAAATCGTTTGGCTGAATAAAAGGGGCAGTATACTTTTTAAATATGGCAGAACAAACTTTGACTGAATTCAACTTCTGGACGCAAAATCACAGAACTACATGCTGCCATAAGAGACGTAAGTGTAGACATAAAGTGGGAACAGACTTGGAAACAAAATCCTAATTCTAACTCGGGCTGGATGAGTTAACGGATGACTGACGTCCAAAGTAATCAAACTCATACTTTACACTTAACTGGCAGAGTCAAACATGCCAGGAATACAAAAAGTACTGGCTCCAAAACCTTGTTCAGGTGTCATATTAACCTAATCTGATACACTATCACTATACGTGATAAAGAATCCCTGTTGTGTCTTTCCAAAAACTCAGTTCACTTCTAACATAAATGACATATTTCAAGGCACAAACTATAACAGAAGTTGACAAATGAAATGTTCCACTACTTCAGAATATTCTATTGGCCAAAGGACACAACTCAAGAGGGAAGCCCAAAATACTGGCCATCAAGGGCTAAACTTAAGCAAATGTGCTTTTTAAGTATATTTTGACATTTTTCATCAATGTAGCAAACCTTAAATGGAGGTCAAGTACAAAGATGTGTTTTATATGGTTCTTTTCTGGGAATAGTCTCACTGATGACTAAGAGAGCCTAATCAGGTTTTCTACCATTCGACATTTTTAAATTTACCCACAGGTGAGAACCCATGGATTGTGCATCCAGATAGAGATAGGGTCCGTTTACACAGAAAGATTATCTGACAGAATATCAGCCAAAGATTTGAAGCCAAAGCCAGGAATGGATTTGAAAAGAGGAGAAATCTAAGGCTTTCCTTTATGACCTGATCTCTGTTTATAGTCCGTTCCTGGCTTTGGCTTCAAATCTTTGGCAGATAATCTGTCAGATAATCTTTCTGTGTAAACGGACCCTTAGCTGTGTGTGTATATATGTGTTGCTCTCTGCATTTAAAGGGGAACTCTGGGTGGGAGGGCTTTCTTCACTATGGCCAGGGAGGATGAAAGCAACAACATCCATCTACCTCCCTGGTTCCAGTTCTGGGTCCACCATCACGCTACTCTGGTCCCCAATCCCCGGCCACTTTGTGGTCTATGACGCAGTTTGAGACATTTCTAGCCCGCTAAGCCCTTCAATGGCTGTAGTGGGGTCCTGCCTCTAAATGGCTGAGCGGGCTTGAAACACACCATCACAAGCCGCGTCATAGACCGGGAAGTCGCCGGGGACCAGAGACTGGAGCAGCGTGATGTGGGCCCCAACGCTGGAACTGAGGAGGTAAGTGGATGTTGTTGCTTTCATCCACCCCCTCTGCAGCCATAGTACAAAAAAAAAAAAAAAAAACCTCCTGCCTGGAATACCCCTTTCAGTCCATATTTGGAGCTTCCATCTCTAAGATGAGAAAACCCTTTCAAAAAAGAAGGGAGGAAGAAAGGAATACAGGAAACACACATGAGAGGAAGGAGAGGCATGTTATATTTTATTCAGTGGTATTTTAGATTTGATCAGTTTGAAGGTGCAGAAGAGCAAACTTCCAGGGGGGATTCCAAGAAAGGCATCTTGGGGGGGTTACACTGTGTGTACTGTTACTGCAGGTCACTGTGACCATACAATGACCATACTATAAGGCGGCATGGCACTGGTAATATATACCATAAAATACTTATTCCTATAGGATTTATGCCACTTACGGTTAATAGGCATATTCATTAATGTTGAAACTTACATAGACTAATGTTTTATATCTTACTATAAAACATTTAAAGGGAATGTTTCACTACTTAAGGCTGCGTTCACACTACGTATATTTCAGTCAGCATATTTCAGTCAGTATTGCAACCAAAACCAGGAGTGGATTAAAAACACAGAAAGGATCTCCACACAATGTTGAAATTGAGTGGATGGCCGCCATTTAATGGCAAATATCTGCTGTTATTTTAAAACAACGGCTGTTATATTGAAATAATGGCCGTTATTTACTGTTATACGGCGGCCATCCACTTAATTTCAACATTGTGTGGACAGAGCCTTTGTGGTTTTTAATCCACTCCTGGTTTTGGTTGCAATACTGACTGAAATATACTGACTAAAATATACTGATTGAAATATACATAGTGTAAACGCAGCCTAAAGAGGTATTCTGATTTCAACACCCCTGCCCTATCCTGTGGATAGGCAATAAGAATTATAAAGTTTTTGAAGTTTTTTTTTTTTTTTAATTTACTGAGGGCTACAGCGGCCTTATGGTTGCCTCCCAGGGAAGTTTAAAAGACATTGTGAAGGGAATTATCTTATAATAGTAGATGAAGGATTCTAATGACAAACATGGCCTAGACAGACAGAAGCAATGACAAGTAGAAATTATAGTGGAAGTTGTATAGAATCAATAAAGCAGCGTCTAAAGGAATCAAAACAAAATATGCTCATATGCACACACTACAACACACTGATAAATTTGGGCCAATCTGTCAGACACATTTTAGCAACCAATCACAGCCAATTCAGAAAAATGAAAGCCAAACTTTCATTGGTTGTTATCTGTCTCAGACAAAAAAAAAAAAAAAAATTGTCAAATATCTGTCTGACAGATTGTTTAATGTGCACCATCCTGTCAAGATCCCAGTCTATTCGACACATTTACCTACAGGGAAATGTCCACAAACATTCATGTGAGCATGGCAACTGTATGGGTGTATGGGGCAATAAGCATCAGCACATTACTGCGTAGGCTCCACAACACTTATGATGCTGTACATTCTGCCATGAGCACATAGTTTTTGAAAGACCTCTGCCAATTTTTCTTCCCCACAGCATATAAAAGTATGTATAGGTAACTGTGCGTTTTATACACAAGTACAAGTAATTGTATTTCTTCATTGTATGAATGTCTGTCAAAGCAATGATGCATGTGTGACCATGTCTGTGAGCACTTTTTAGAGTTTTCCAAACAATATTACGTTAAACACAGGATGTGTACCAATATATAAGTGCTATGGTGCAGTGCAACATGTCACAATAACTATAAAAATACTGCGCAGCCAGTAAGGACCCTGCCCAAACCTGTAACTTATGTCCACTGTATCTGACACAGTCTAGTCTATACGCCAATGCACATGGCTTTTTCGATTACATGTATGTGCATTTCCCTGAAACCTAGACTGCTATAAAAAAAAATTATTAAAAAATAGGGCATGTCATTATAAGCACCATATTTGTGGTCCAGAGTTGTAGACCATAATGGCCTCGTTGATTGATTTCGCGGTCTGCAATAACCACCTAGATGTGTGCTGTAAGCCTGAATATATAATTGTTCCACTGCTTTCTAATATGTGATAAATCTATTTTGGATGGACGTGTCCCTTCAGGTACTTAAACTATCCTACGGGTAAAACAGAGGAAGTCAATAAAATTGTAGGGATTAAAGAAAAAAAGAAAAATGTTAAGGAGGGCCATGCAAGGATAAGAAACAAGCAACATGCAGAGAAGACATATAATACGTAGTGAATTAAAAGATCAACATACTTCATTGAACCTTTCACAGTTCTTAAATATTAGCCGGACATCTGCAACAAAGTCTTCAGGTGTCTGGTAGTGTTGTGAGTGTTTTTTCTGCAGCTTCTTCTTCACCGTAGACAGATCCATAGGCTTCTTAATTATTTTGTAGTAATTTGGTATCTGCAAATGAATGAAAAATTTACAAATTAAGGGCCTTTTACACGGGCCGATTATCCCACCAAAAAAAAAATTAACCCCTTCATGACCAAAGGTTAATCAATGCCCGGATGTCCAGGTCAAATCAAAGCAATGTTCCTAAGAGCCATAACGCTTTATTTTTCCACCTACAGGGCTATTTTTTTGCGCCATGATCTCTAGTTTTTATTGATATCATATTGGTGTAAGAGAATTATTTAAAATATGTTTCAAAACTTAATTTTTTGACTCATTTTATATTGCATATATAAAGGATAGGATCACATTTAGTACCTTTCATAGAAATTTATCCTCTCGTCTAAATGCCTATCGTTTAAAAGAAAACCACTTGCTATTCACTAAACAACAAGTAATTTAGCAATTAATCTGTGCAATCTAAAAGGAGTATTCCAGTCTTATAAATTATGCTAATGGCAATGTTAGAATGAAGGGGGTGGGTGTTCCTGAGAGCCCAAAGATGCCCCCTTTGCAACTGACTGGCCAAATATTCTACAAAACACATTTAGGTTCTATCTAACATTAAAATATATACAGAATCTCTCTAACTTTAACCCTTAGGGGACACAGCCAGTTTTCATTTTTGCGTTTTCGTTTTTCCCTCCTCGTGTATATAAGGCCATAGCGCCTGCATTTTTCCACCTAGAGACCCAAGTGAGCCCTTATTTTTTGCGCAACTAATTGTACTTTGCTATGGCAGATGTAATTTTTGCCTAAAATGTGCCGGGAAACCAGAAAAAAATTCAAAGTGTGGTGAAATTGAAAAAAAAAACGCATTTCTTTTATTTGGGGGAAATGTGTTTTTACGCCATTCACCCTGGGGTAAAACTGACTTGTTATGCATGTTCCTCAAGTTGTTACGATTAAAACGATATGTAACATGTATAACTTATATTGTATCGGATGGCCTGTAAAAAATTCAAACCGTTGTTAACAAATATACGTCACTTAAAATGGCTCCATTCCCAGGCTTATAGCGCTTTTATCCTTTGGTCTATGGGTCTGTGTGAGGTGTCATTTTTTGCGCCATGATGTGATCTTTCTATCGGTACCTTGATTGCACATATGCGACTTTTTGATCGCTTTTTATTACAATTATTCTGGATTTGATGCGACAGAAATTGCGCAATTTTGCACTTTGGGATTTTTTTGCGCTGACGCCGTTTACCGTGTGAGATCAGGAATGTGATTAATTAATAGTTTGGGCGATTACGTACGCGGCGATAGCAAACATGTTTGTTTATTAATTAATTAATTTATTTTTATTTATAAAATGGGGAAAGGGGGGTGATTCAGACTTTTATTAGGGGAGGGGGTTTTGTGTTATTAAAAATACATTTGTCTTTTACTTTACACATATACTAGAAGCCGCCCTGGGGTTAGGGTTATTCCCCCTGGGGGACTTCTAGTATATGTACTCTGATCTCTCATAGAGATCCATGCAGTATAGTTATACTGCATGAATCCATGAGATCGGTGTTCTATTACTTTTGGCTGCTGCAGCCAAAAGCAATAGAATGCCGAGCCGGGATCAGCGCCATTACGGAGCAGACCCCGGCCCGGGATGGATGCAGGGATCGCCCCCCCCCCGCAATCGCGCCGCAGGGGGGCGATCCCCCCACTAGACCACCAGGTATGAATAAAAGCAAGTATTTAGAAGCAGCTGTCAACTTTGACAGCTGCTTCTAAGTACTTAATTAGCGGGCACGGCGATCGGACCGTGCCCGCTAATAGCCGCGAACCCGGGCTACACGCGGCACCCGGGATCGCGGCAGTTCAGAGGGTGGTCGCCGCGCGACCCCCCTCTGAACTCCCATAGCGGCACGAGGACGTTCAATAACGTCCTGGTGCAGCTATGGGTTAATTTATTCATTGTGTTCACACTGATAAAGTGCTATAATAGGGCTGGGTGATTACTCATTACTTAAGTCCCTCACAGATTTTTAGCAGAATCGTGAATTTGAGGTTAGTCTCACCCCCATGGGCAGACTTACCAGCGCCACTACCGGCCCCACCCCAAGAAGACACCATCACAACCCCAGAGTACCATAATACCTAAAAGGATGGCAAAAAAAAATAAAATCTGGTGCAGACAGGGGGAAACATAACTATACTTACCTGTCCCTGTGCCCCCTGCATTGCTGCATTATCAGTTCTCTGACCACCACTGCTGGTACGTCACAAATCGGATAAAATTACCTGAGCTGGCTGAATTGCCTGAACGTGGCATTCTAGGAGGAAGAGCTGGAGGCAGCCAGCTGGGTTATGGCAGCAGTATCAGCGCTGCAGAGACATGGGGAAGGGTAAGTATACATTCTTTATTATGTCTTTCTCCCCACCCCATGTCAGCACCAGATTTTTGCCGGACTTCTCCTTTAAGTCTTACAAGGACTTACAGTACAATGATATTTAATTTTTCTACTCTTACATATTTTCTGCTTTCATAAGAATGAGCCAAAACATTAGTTTGGTGATCTACAGACCTCACACCTCTAAACAACTCAGTTCTAGCAGAATCCAAGTCATTACGACAGGTCAAATTATTAGCTGCAGGTATGCTATATATTTCATGGGACTGCCCTTTTCCTTTTTTAGATAATGGAAACATTCATCATTTATTAAATGGTGTGTGAAAAATCAGATGTTTTACTTACTGATGCAGGAACTGGTTCTTGAAACTCTATGCTCAACTCATGGCAGTAGAGATACAGTAGCAGTCGCTCACATTTCTTAAGAAAAGTGAAAGATTATACAGTATATTTATTTAAACAACTCATTCACAGGAACAACTTATAACACACAGGAGCTCTTTTAACTGGGCTACACCTAGCAAACCTTGTCTTGAGTAGACAATATTCAGTCCACTGAACTCCATGGGGCAAATATACCATCATATACCCTAACATAGAGAACTTTAGTGTGAACTCAGCTTTAAAGTGTCTTACACTTGTCTATCATATATAGTGTTATATTCCCACTGATCAGTACTTCTATTTTAACCAACTTGGAATGCTTACCATAATGCTGACCTCACTTAGCTAGTGACTGGCTAAAGATAGACAGACTGGGCAACGATGGGGAAATCTGGTGAGTATCACTTTTATTTCTCCATTTTTAAGCCAGTCTGAGCCCAGACAACAAGAGTCGAAGGGTCTATGAGGTGAAAAAATGGCTAACTAATTAACCAATGCTGACAATTTCTAGATAAAGGTATACTGGTATATATATATATATATATATATATATATATATATATATATATATATATATATATATACACACACACACCACAGTTATCCTGTTTACATCTGGGTTATGTCAACACCACAAATGGACTACATAGTCAATGCACACATACCATTTGGTCCACAGGATTCAAGCCTTGTACCGTCTTCCCTTTCTTACTATGCTGAGAATTATCACAATCATACTCTAGTTCTGGTTTGTTCAGGTCTCTACAGAATGTGCAGATCCATTCACCACTAATAATAATTAAAAAAAAAAAGAACAATGTGTTAAATCAATGCTATGGACATTAGGAATAATATACATAGAGGTTTCTATCACATCATCTAGCTATACTTCTATACAGAGATACAGCAAAGGGGTAAACTGACGTGTCACACAGTATAACAGTATAATAGGCAACGTAAGGTTTAATCAGTCTAATACACTACAGGGTTCAAAATGGTTTATGCCTGCATTAAGAGATTTTTGAGAGGTAATATGGGGTCTTTTTAGGCACATAATATGACACCTTTATTGGTTTTGATTGATGAGAGGACAAGGATTGGGGTACCCTCAATGACTGAAAACAAGTGGTGCTCGGCTTTTGCTCACACACTGTATTCGGTTCTCTTAAGACAGCCAAGCCTATGGGAGTGAAATGGATATGACACTCAACGGGGAGCTACAGGCACTTTGCTCTAGGATCACAATGCCTGAACCGCCAATAACTACAAGATCTGACAGATTTCTATGCTAAGTGTCTTGACAGTGATTGAAACAAGATATAATGTGAATAAAATGTGATAAACAATTGAAGAAATCCTAATTTAAAAACTGCAAATTTACAGTACAGATTTGCAAAATTACTTACGTTTTTAATAAATCAAAAATCAACTCTGAAATATTAACTATACCTTGGAAAACTAAGGAGGGTGGGTACATGACATGTGAGGTGAAAAACCTTAGGGCACTTTTCACAACATAAGAGGTCTCCTCCATTTTGGCACACAGCACACCAATCTTCGTTTGGATCTTCATCTTTATTTGTCCCATCACCGCCGCCTCCCCCTCTTGGTGACCGATGCATAGAACTACGCACAGGTGATTTTCCATTTACAAGGGTACTGTGAGAAGATTGTTCACAACTTCTGTTTGTGCTGTTGGGTTCAGTCTTTACATGATTTTCCAGATTGGCCAAGGCTTCTAGATCGCTTTCAAGGTGCAATGTGGTGGTGAGTGGAGGGGTCAGGCTGCTCTCTGGACTGCTTAGCTAAACAAAATAAATAAATAAAATCAGGAAATAGTTACTACACCTACAGATAAGATTTTGTAACACAAAATCTGAATTTGATACAGGTTTTGGAGATCACAAAAAGCAGCCAATGTTCTATACTTTTCAGCAGGAAACTCATTGTTCTACATGTATCCCGTGTTACGGAAAAAAAATTACGCAAGAATTCTGTACAAAGGTGCCCATATAAATTGGATCACAGTCAGGCAAGATATTTCATGCATGGGTGCCTCCTACGTTTCCCCAATGGTAAATAGGGGGGAGAACAGTAAGGCAAGTTGGATTTCTACACGGCTGAGCGTTTAGTTCTCAGTGAGATAAGTAGCTGCCAGGTGCATCCCTTTTTCCCATTTAGAAAACACGCACACTGAGTGTGCATGTATATGGGGAGATCAGGAGAGGTGGCTGTCAACCAAACATTAAGCCAACAGCTATTTCAAGTATATTGTAAGCTTAAATGCTATGGACACCTTGGCACTGACTTTCATTTATTAATGATTTGTTCCTTCAATGGAAATAAATGAAGCAGCTTTCTAAATTAAGTCTTCATTAGACATTTTCTACCATTTAGCTGCTATTCAAAGTTTATATCAGTGTACAGCAGGGAGTTGCCGACCAGGGCAGATAGACATGAAAGAGAACCAACAGCTCACACAGGCTGCAAGGAGAGCTACAAGCTCTAATCATATAGTCTGTGTACAAACAGAAAAAAGGCAGAGCTCACACAGCAAACTGTATAGGTTGCAAAAGCAAGCACAATATTCAATAAAGGCCTTTAGAAAAAAAATGTTTCCACTAAAAAGATACAAAGCAAGAATTTAATAAAAAATGTTTAAAAGTGTCCAAAGCCTTTAACCCTTTAAGGACATGGCCCATTTTCGTTTTTACGTTTTCGGTTTTTCCTCCTTGTGTTTAAAAGGTCATAGCACTTGCATTTTTCCACCTAGAAACCCACATGACCCCTTATTTTTTGCGTCACTAATTGTACTTTGCAATTACAGGCTGAATTTTTGCATAAAGTACACTGCGAAACCAGAAAAAAATTCGAAGTGTGGTGAAATTGAAAAAAAAAACGCATTTCTTTTATTTGGGGGAAATGTGTTTTTACGCCATTCACCCTGGGGTAAAACTGACTTGTTATGCATGTTCCTCAAGTCGTTACGATTAAAACGATATATAACATGTATAACTTATATTGTATCTGATGGCCTGTAAAAAATTCAAACCGTTGTTAACCAATATACGTTCCTTAAAATCGCTCCATTCCCAGGGTTATAGCACTTTTATCCTTTGGTCTATGGGGCTGTGTAAGGTGTCATTTTTTGCGCCATGATGTGATCTTTCTATCGGTACCTTGATTGCCCATATACGTCTTTTTGATCACTTTTTATTACATTTTTTCTGGATTTGATGCGACCAAAAATGCGCAATTTTGCACTTTGGGATTTTTTTGCGCTGACGCCGTTTACCGTACGAGATCAGGAATGTGATTAATTAATAGTTCGGGCGATTACGCACGCGGCGATAGCAAACATGTTTATTTATTTATTTATTTGTTTACTTTTATTTAAAACCTGGGAAAAGGGGGGTGATTCAGACTTTTATTAGGGGAGGGGGCTTTTTACTATTAACAACACTTTTTTTTTTTTTTTTACACATATACTAGAAGCCCCCCTGGGGGACTTCTAGTATATACACATGGATCTCTCATAGAGATCTCTGCAGCATAGATATGCTGCAGAGATCCATGAGATCGGCACTCGTTTGCTTTCGGCTGCTGCAGCCGAATACAAACGAGTGCCGAGCCGAGGACGGCGCCATCTTGGACGCGTCCCCGGCCGGCATCAGTAACGGAGATCGCTCCTCCGGGACAAGGTCCCGGAGGAGCGATCTCCCCCACTAGACACCAGGGAAACGTTGCCTCCGGTAATCGGAGGCAGCTGTCAACTTTGACAGCTGCCTCCGATTAGCTAATTAGCGGGCACGGCGATCAGACCGTGCCCGCTAATAGCGGCGGTCCCGGGCTACACGCGGCACCCGGGATCGCGGCACTTCAAAGCGGGGCCGCCGCGCGGCCCCGCTTTGAAGTGCAAGTGAGGACATAGGACGTACCGGTACGTCCTATGTCCTTAAGAGGTTAAATTTCTGTCTATAACACACAGATGTATTTGTTTTGAAAACTGCAGAAGTGGACCAATCCAAAAATGTATGACTATATAAGAGTTTGGCCGACAGTTATTGAAAGCATATGGCCACCTATAATGCATACTATAGACACACCTACTAACTCTGTGCAAGTAAAATTAATTTGTCATCTAGATTGCTTTCCTGCCCATTAGAGACAGATACTAAAACATTTCTAACATCTTTTTTTCTAATCAGTTTTTTTTAATGACATTTTTATGGAGGCAGCACTTATAGATATGCTTTGCTGCAAGCTTTATGGTCTGGAGCTAACCAACTGACATGAATGGGAGAAGTTTCTGGGCATGCTTTGTGCAGAGGTTATTGAACAGGGAGGAGGAAGCTGACCTCTGAGCTTTAGCCATTATGAATAGATACTGTATTTTAGCTACATACTGCTTTAACCCTTCACTCTAATCCTCTAATAATTAAGAAAACACTGCTAGAACTTAATCTGTAAAGAACAGGAGGTCTCAGCTTAGTTTATTTAGGGTGCAGTGGTCAGCAGAAAACTGCAAAATTTCAGGATTTAAAATTAAATATAGTAAAATGAAAAAAAAAAATAAAAATAAAAATTCTATAAAAAATAAAATGTTTACAAAAACATGATTAAAACAATAGGCCATTTTCAGATGACACGTTAAAAACAATGACTGAACAGGTTAAAAAATTTCCACTGCTAAATGTCACTGAATTTCAAACTAAAATAGATGCACAAAAAAAAAAAAAAAAAAAGTACCCTAACAAAAACGTAACAAATTTTTTACACTCCAAAAGTTTTGCATATTTAGGCATGTCTAAACCCTTGGCTGGAACTGTATATAAAAAAGGTAACATAATAAGTAACCTTAAATTTCACAGCTTTTAACTAAATTAGTTTGACACAATATGGTAGAAATATTTTATCATTTTACCATGCATGCACTTCGTCTGCCATCTTCAGATTTTTCTTGCTTGACAGGGCCTGAAAAACTACACACATCCTCTTCTGTGCCAGGTTCCTGCTTAACTTTTATAGTTTCGGATTTAAATGCATTTCTATCAACCGTTCGACCACTGGAGCCACAACTGTGTAACAAAAGAAAAACAAAAGAATGTAACCGTGGCATTTGATGTAGAGCAGCATACGAATTCAGACTTATCAGTTCTTGAAAACTATTCCTCCTGATAGACCTACACTGAAGTATCACCAAATCACATTGTCATATGCAGATGGAAGGCAGAATACTACTGATACTACTACTACTACCACCACATATAACAGTGACATTCTGTATACCTCTATGAGTTGTAATGGAAGAATGCTGATTAAATTGCATGATGGATCAATTACTTACCTTCCTCTACTGCCTGTGCTTGATGTACTGGGAGGCCTTACTGGTGTGTGTGTGTTCGACAAGCCTGAAACAAAAGGGGACTTTTTGTCAAGGTGTAACAAACAGCCAGCATGCTATTTTCTATTATTACATTTTTTTTTATGTTTTGGAACATTGGAAGTCAAGAGCTGCAGACTGCAAGGCACAGCGCCCAGATGATGTGTCCAACTGTTGTACTGGGGAGAGTTTATATAATGTAAGGAAAAGGACTGTTTCCTTTAACATGACAATCCTCAGCCTTGATGACACGCAGACTTAGAACATCTATGACGTACGAACTTTGACAATCAATAATATGCTGAGAAGTGTTCCCTTACAGGATCTACCGGCAGAAGCACAAGAGGGAAAGCTAAGAGGAAGGCTTGTAAACAGATATATAAAGTAGACATCTCAAATAGAGGGGAATACATTGCATCAGAAACAAGTGTTTTATTATTTGAATTTTAATGCACCATACCCATATTAACAAGGAGTGGGTTGGAGTCAGCTCATCAGCACTCCCTCAGTCCAAGTGCTCGGACGAGCTCAATTCACAGCTCCCAAAGAAACAATCTGTGTATACGTCCAGCACAACAGGATAGGGTCAGGCTTTTTCTCCACATAAATATCTTTATTGCAAATCCATAAAACAAGGGGACAGACAGTATCGTTGCCGCGTTTCGGCGTTTGTTCACAACTTAGTCTCAGTTGTGACTAAGAGACTAAGTTGTGAACAAGGCGTGTGCCTACACCGAAACACGGCAACGATACTGTCTGTCCCTTGTTTTATGGATTTGCAATAAAGATATTTATGTGGAGAAAAAGCCTGACCCTATCCTGTTGTGCTGGACGTATACACAGATTCTATACCCATATTAACCTCTTAATGACGACCAATATCCCACCTTGCCGGTCCCACTACCGATGCAGATCCCGCCATGGAGATACGGCTGCCTGCTCATGTGCAAGCTCAATATACAAATATACAATATACAAATGTCCTATGGACATCAAACTCATCTCCGCTCATTTGGCGGGACCATAAGAACAATGAAGCCCTTTGCCTCTCTGACATTCTGTCTCGCACCCCCTCCTGTGTGTAAGCTCATGCATGCGAGCAGGGACCTCACTCCTCATGTATGGATAATTATATGTATCTCTCTGTAATGTCTATTTTTTGTGTATGTATGTACCCCAGAATTGTAAAGTGCTGCGGAATCTGTTGGCGCTATATAAATAAAATTATTATTATTATTGCATATTGAGCGAGCAGATGATCGGGTTGACATATCTGTGGCGGGACTAGCAGGATGGGGTAAGTATGGGGGGGGGGCTGTATCCAGTGGTAGGGTGGGTTGGGGGGAGGGCTGGTTTCCTTTAAGAGTACTTTATTACAGCCTGCTGTGTTATTACAGATGGGGGTAGAACAAGAGAGCACAAGGCTAAGCTGTCAGTAGGACCGATGGGTTTCCACTGTAACTACCAGGAGTGGAGAAACCTTTGTACCGGGTTCCTTTCCATTGCACGAACCCTGTATGTAAGTAGTCTGTGTGCACTGTTCTACCCACTGGCTTCCCGGTGACATGACAGCTTATGGTGATGGGTTTTCATGGCAGCTAGCAGCATTGTGAAGGATTCCAGGCATGCTGGGAAAGTCTGATTACCCGGTCATGGCTGCAGCACTGCTGGGTACATTGCCTATCAGTGCTAAGTGGAATACACTGCAACAGAGTACCAGTGTAGTGAACTAAAGTAGCGATCTGCTGATTACTGTTTAAGTCCCCTTGTAGAACAAGTAAAACGTTTCAAACATACTATAAATTACTGCATATATTTAAAATACAAAAAATGTACACGAAATACAAAAAATGTAACACAAAGTTAATTGCTTGGGCATTGAGATACAAAATGTATACCAGAGGAAGAGGCTAAAGATACATTTATGTTAATGTGATGGAAATAAATTAGCATTTTTATATGTATGCACTCAATATTCAATGGATCCAGTAGAGGGGAGAAGGAAGGGTTCTTTTCCCCCGCTCTAATAAAAATCTATCAATTTGCTTAAAGCATGCCTTGAAACTGAAACCACTGAAATCAGTCTCTGTTCACACCTGCATTTAGTACATCTGAGATTTTATGAGGCTTTTTTTTGTCTGCTAAAAAACTGCAGCTTCTCCTGCTAGGTTATTCTTGTTGGCAGGAATACCAGAGAAATCTGTCATCATTAATGTTAAAAAGGTCCATCAGGATTCAACAGTATCACTTTGAAGAGGGATCTATAATTGGAAGACCTGATGTTAGTGTGAAAGAAGCTTAAATTGTTTATTAGTAGGGTTCCTTTTATATAATCTGTACAGAACTTCCCTAAGCTGCCATGCTTCCCCAATGCTGGCTAAACTAGCTTGGCACTCAGGAACACCAAAGGCTCTAAATAACTCACCTGTTGATCCCGGTGACATGGCAGATGGCCCTGGAGATGGATTCATAGTGCTTGTTGGCTGTGGAAGCTGATGACCAAGTGAGATGTACCTGCTTAATATGTTGTCTAAATTGCTTGACCCAGCATCTTCTAACTGCAAAACCAAGAAGAAATATGACCCAAGATTATAAACAAGAAAAAAAAGAGACTTTAACGTGAACCTGTAATCTTAAACTGCAGTGCCAGTGCTACATGGTTCTCGGGGAAAGAATACACATTACCTTTCTGTGACTGCAATCTGCTAAAAACAAATGCTGTTTTATGCTGCAGTGAAGTGCCAAAGAGGTGAAGCAGATCATAGCTATGCGCTGCCTAGGCCATACTTACTTTCCCCAAGAACTTTGGGCACTGCAGTTCTAGTTAACTAGTACACTTTAAAGGGACTGTCACCTCCAACCCACCCTCCTCAAAACCCTAAACTAAAGTCATCTGTAAGTAGGATAATGGATGCAGATTCCAAATCTGTAATTTGTAGCTTTCTATTGCTTTGTATTTCAATGGTGTAAGCCTACAAACTGGGCATGTTGCTGCACAGAGAGGACTACTCAGCTCAAGAATACTTATACTCCTTCATTTGTGGCTTACAGCAAAGGGATGGAAAAAAGCATACTCTAAAGATATATAACAACTGCGAACTTAACCCTTAGAGGACTGGGCCAATTTCAATTTCTGCGTTTTCGTTTTTCCCTCCTTGTGCTTAAAAGGCCATAGCACTTGCATTTTTCCACCTAGAAACCCACATGAGCCCTTATTTTTTGCGTCACTAATTGTACTTTGCAATGACAGGCTGAATTTTTTCATAACGTACACTGCGAAACCAGGAAAAAATTCAAAGTGTGGTGAAATTGAAAAAGAAAAAAAAAAAAAAAATCGCATTTCTTTTATTTTTTTTTATTTTTTTTTAACGCCATTCGCCCTGGGGTAAAACTGACTTGTTATGCATGTTCCTCAAGTAGTTACGATTACAACGATATGCAACATGTATAACTTTCATTGTATCTGATGGCCTGTAAAAAATTCAAACCATTGTTAACAAATATACGTTCCTTAAAATCACTCCATTCCCAGGCTTATAACGCTTTTATCCTTTGGTCTATGGGGCTGTGTGAGGTGTCATTTTTTGCCCCATGATGTGTTCTTTCTATCGGTACCTTGATTGCGCATATACGACTTTTTGATCGCTTTTTATTACAATTTTTCTGGATTTGATGCGACCAAAAATGCGCAATTTTGCACTACGGGATTTTTTTTGCGCTTGCGCCATTTACCTTGCGAGATCGGGAATGTGATTAATTAATAGGTTGGGGCCATTACACACGCGGCAATACTAAATATGTTTATTTGTTTATTTTTATTTCTAACATGGGAAAAGGGGGGTGATTCAAACTTATTAGGGGAGGGGATTTTTATTAATAACATCACTTTTATTTTTATACTTATACTAGAAGCCCCCCTGGGGGACTTCTAGTATAAGTGCACTGATCTCTCATCCAGATCTTTGCAGCATAGATCGATGAGATAGGCACATCCATTGCTTCCGCCTGCTGCAGCTGGAAGCAATCAAGTGCCGAGCCGGGATCAGCGCCATTACGTCGCTGACCCCAGACGGGGTAAGATGTGTGGATCGCTCCTCCGAGACAACATCCCGGAGGAGCGATACTCCCCACTAGACACCAGGGAACGTGCAGGGAAAATAGCACTTTACAAGCATTTCCAATAACAAGTGTATATTGGGGATTTGTATAATTTTGGGGGGCAATACGATACTTAAATAAAAAATTTTGCCAGACTTCTCCTTTAAGTTTTAGACTTGAAGACTCACTTTTTCGTAAAAAATCATATTGCTAAAAATTATCTGTGCCTTCTAGTATTAAGTCAGGACAACCTGATAGTGACTGCTTTCCAAGTGCACAGGTAAAATAGCTGATTTAGCACTGTACTCAACCACTGAGAGAACTCTATAGCAATTCACTACTTCACAGTTCTCTCACTTTACCTTTGATCTGTGAGATTAGTGAAGGACAGGAGAAGCTGGATGCTATGGGCACATCTCATCCAGCTTCCCAAAACTAGTACAAGTCCTATGTTAAAACGGGAGATAAAAGTCCTGCAGGACCTGCCATAATGTCAGAGTCATGTAATCAGTTACACGATTAACCTCTTCAGGAGCGGTTAGCATTTTTCTACTTAAGAATAATGTGATAATTTTATTTCCAGCATTATTATGTATGCAGCAATACTAAATGTGTACTTTTTTTTGTACATTATTGCATTGAGGGCTATGGGGATTATATGTGTTTTATACTTTTTTCCTATACTTTTACTTTATTTTACCATCTCACCATGGGGTATTCACTATGATTGCATGATAAACAGGAACATTACACTGCAATGCTGATCCGCATCTATAAGGTTAAGTGCCCTGATCCATGGGTCGATCCACGGCGCAGCTTCTGCGGCCATTTCATCAGAGGACATAACTGTACGTTCCTGAGCAGGAATGCACTGCAAAAATGGACGTACAGTCCTGCCTTTGGTCCTATGCAGGTTATCATAGAATGTCATATACCTTTATCTCTTTCTGGGTAAGTTTGAACATAAGACTTTTACTTTTTGTATTATAAATTGGTTTCCAATAAAGTGTGAGCGTTCATGTAGAAAAGCTGTGTATTGAAGTAACAGGTTTGTGCATATGTCTGGAGTGTATAATATGCATCCTACAGGGTGGTTAAAAAAACAAAAACCTCAACATGTCAAATTTTGATTGGTAAGGTCTGGGTGCTGTGACCCCCATCGACCATCAGAACAAGCAGGGAGAGCCGCTCAGATGAGAGCTTCTCTACTAACTGCAGTAGACAGATTCCACAGAAAGCTCTAGGGGTCCACAAGGAGATGGTGGGAACAAAAAGAGAAGTGCTTAGATGAGCTTCGCTCAGCTTGTTTTATCTATCGGAGAGGGTCTCAGCAACTAGAATCTCACCAATTAAAACTGTTGACAATTATAAATGATACGTCAAATTTATTTATTTTTTTTGTCAGCTGCAAATCACGTTCCAAACTGCTGAAACTGTGTAGTTGTTGGAGCAAGGAGACAAATGGAACCTTTCACATAGTCATCTCTGCTTCCTTAACATAGAAAAATGCTTTTATTCTCTGGTGCAAAGTGGCAAAGAGGCGTTGCCAAGATTCTAAAAGAGAATCTGCCAGGCGCAGAGGTGCAGATAAAGTCAGATAGCTGTGGTACTTCAACTTCCAAAGAAATATGCTGTGTTATAACTCATAATTTGCTTTATCTCCCTATCACCTATCTGCCTACGTCTGCAGCTCTGTACCTAGTACGGAGATGACCGATTCCCCTGAACTTCTGAAAGGTGGGAGGTGTGGGTGGGACAAAAATGAAATGATAAAGTACTGCAAATAATTCAGTAACACAATGAAACTGCAATGTGTGAACACAGCCTAGATGTTCTGCAATAGATTTGGGCGGGAAATGTGCAGGGTGGGGGACTATGATGAACATCTGATAAACCAGGAAGTGCAGAAACACAAAACAGAACGAAACCCCCCAAAACAAATGGATTTTTGGTAGTTTCAAAACTGGAATAGATACACTACCGTTCAAAAGTTTGGGGTGACCCAAACAATTTTGTGTTTTCCATGAATAGTCACACTTCTTCACCACCATACGTTGGGAAACGAATAGAAAATAGAGTCAAGACATTGACAAGGTTAGAAATAATGATTTGTGTTTGAAATAACATTGTTCTTACATCACACTTTGCTTTCGTCAAAGAATCCTCCTTTTGCAGCAATTCCAGCATTGCACACCTTTGGCATTCTAGCTATTAATCTGTTGAGGTGAGCTGGAGAAATTGCACCCCACGCTTCTAGAAGCAGCTCCCACAAGTTGGATTGGTTGGATGGGCACTTCTGGCGTACCATACGGTCAAGCTGCTCCCACAACAGCTCAATGGGGTTCAGATCTGGTGACTGCGCTGGCCACTCCATTACCTATGATAGAATACCAGCTGCTGCTTCTGCTGTAAATAGTTCTTGCACAATTTGGAGGTGTGTTTAGGGTCATTGTCCTGTTGTAGGATGAAATTGGCTCCAATCAAGCGCTGTCCACTGGGTATGGCATGGCGGTGCAGAGTGATAGCCTTCCCTATTCAGAATCCCTTTTACCCTGTACAAATCTCCCACCTTACCAGCACCAAAGCAACCCCAGACCATCACATTACCTCCACCATGCTTAACAGATGGTGTCAGGCATTCTTCCAGCATCTTTTCATTTGTTCTGCGTCTCACAAACGTTCTTCTTTGTGATCCAAACACCTCAAACTTGGATTCATTCGTCCACAACACTTTTTTCCAGTCTTCCTCTGTCCAATGTCTGTTCTTTTGCCCATCTTAATCTTTTATTGGCCAGTCTCAGATATGGCTTTCTTTGCCACTCTGCCCTGAAGCCCAAAATCCCGCAGCCGCCTCTTCACTGTAGATGGTGACACTGGTGTTTTGCGGGTACTATTTAATCAAGATGCCAGTTGGGGACCTGTGAGGCGTCTGTTTCTTAAACTAGAGACTCTAATGTGCTTATCTTCTTGCTTAGTTGTGCAACGCGGCCTCCCACTTCTTTTTTTACTCTGGTTAGAGCCTGTTTGTGCTGTCCTCTGAAGGGAGTAGTAGACACCGTTGTAGGAAATCTTCAATTTCTTAGCAATTTTTTCGCATGGAATAGCCTTCATTTCTAAGAACAAGAATAGACTGTCGAGTTTCAGATGAAAGTTCTCTTTTTCTGGCCATTTTGAGCATTTAATTGACCCCACAAATGTGATGCTTCAGAAACACAATCTGCTCAAAGGAAGGTCAGTTTTGTAGCTTCTGTAACAAGCTAGACTGTTTTCAGATGTGTGAACATGATTGCACAAGGGTTTTCTAATCATAAATTAGCCTTCTGAGCCAATGAGCAAACACATTGTACCATTAGAACACGGTTGCTGGAAATGGGCCTCTATACTCCTATGTAGATATTGCACCAAAAAACAGACATTTGTAGCTAGAATAGTCATTTACCACATTAGCAATGTATAGAGTGTATTTGTTTAAAGTTAGGACTAGTTTAAAGTTATCTTCATTGAAAAGTACAGTGCTTTTCCTTCAAAAATAAGGACATTTCAATGTGACCTCAAACTTTTGAACGGTAGTGTAGGTAAGTAATGCTTTATGCTTCTGCAGAAGTTTCATTTTTTCTTTTTAACTCTACCTATATTCAGACGAACGGGCTCGCAGCGAGATTCTCGCTGCGAGCCCAGCAGGTCCTGGCAGTTCCCATACACTACATACTTGCTGCGGTCTAAACGACCGCAGCAAGTATGTAATTCTGCCGCCCTTAACCCCTTCTGCTCCAGGCTGGCTCCCCCGCTGTAAGCATACATTACCTGTCCTTGCTGCACGGGTCCGGCGTCCTGCTCTCCCGTCCGGCCAATTAGTGTGTTTCCCAGCTGCAGCCACTGATTGGCCGGACAGGAGAGCAGGACGCCGGACCCGTGCAGCAAGGACAGGTAAAGTATGCTTACAGAGGGGGAGCCGGGCGGGAGCAGAAGGGGTTAAGGGCGGTATACTTACATACTCGCTGCGGTCGTTTAGACCGCAGCAAGTATGTAGTGTATGGGAACTGCCAGGACCTGCCGGGCTCGCAGCGAGAATCTCGCTGCGAGCCCGCCCGTGTGAATATACCCTTAAAGACTTATTTGAACAAACTTCTGACACAGAGGTTTGCATAAGTGTGAGTCCAGGTGCCGAGAACCCCGACGATCACTAGAACAAAGAGGCTGACGTGCTCAGCAGTGCGCCATCTGCCCCATATCTCCGCTCTCACCACTAAAGTAGCAGTAGATGGTAATATAACGGGGCTCCATTATAACGCTGTTCATTGCAACTTTAGCAGGGTAAGTGGAGACGAAAGAGCAGAGTGTGAGCTGCTGTGCGTGTCAGCCTCTTTGTTCTAGTGATCGTCGGGAATATCAGCATCCGGACTCCCACCAATGAGAATTTGTTTAAATAGGTACGCTTTAAGACCAGTTTTTCCACAAGCGTAAGACTCAGAAATGCAGTCATCTCAAGTTCGTGTGGAAAGAGTCTACAACAACATACACCACTTCAGTTTGGTGGTTAATAGATACGTTACGTTAATAGGATCTGACAATAAACCCCTCTTCAATCTTAGATGTCCAAAGTTAGTGACATTGACCCTTCCACTGCTTCTCCAGGGAAGTTTGATTAGCATGAATTTTTCTTGTGTTAGGGTAGCTTCACATATACCGAATCCACAGCGGATTTCACGCTGAGAGTTTGATGCAAAATCCGCTGCGGATTCTGCTAGCGAGGAGCTGAATGGGTCACATACACGCAGCGGAATTTTCATCCGTTGCGGATCTGGTAGGTGTGAAGGCACCGTTAGGCTACAAACACACAGGGTGGATTCGCAGTGGATTTCTCACTGCGAAAAATCCGCTAAAGATCTTGCTGCCCCAACGCAGCACCCTGACTGGCTGAGCGGGACGTCCAGCCGGGAAGCCCCGAAGCAGGACGGATCCTGGAGCAGGTAATGTATGCTTCATCCGGCGGGGGGTTAACTGGCCGGTCTCCTTACATACTTATCCAGGACATTCCGCTGCTAGTATGTCTTCCAATGGCTACAATCTACAGGCTGGGGATCCGCCCTGTATGTTTGTAGCCTTACTGTAAAGCAGGGGTAGGCCTTATATTCCGGGAAACAGTTGAACCGACATGATGCAATGGTAAAGCATATTCTGCCAATACAATCTCACGCCACAAGCAAAAAACATAAAAGTAAATACTTAAATCCACCTTTCAACACAATGCCACAATTTGCTCATACATTTCCTCTACATTAACAGTTCAATAACTGTTTACTTTTGTGGTAAATCAAAATTCTGAAGGCAAAAAAACTGTATTAACTGGAAAAAAAAAACCTCTTGATTTACCTCTGGCTGCAATAGTTACTATGGGTTTAAATTATTCCATGACAAATTCTGATAATTCTACACAGCAACAAAAACAAGAGGTTCCACTGAGACATTTCCAAAAGGAGGGTATGGTAAGAGCACAAATCTACAAGTGTTTGGATATATGTGGATAATCCAGCACCTACATGGCCCATAGGATACTGAACTATCACATCTGTACTTCACAAATGTACTCTTATGTACATTTATATTATATATGTAAAATACGGTTTAAAATGTACACGAGCCTCAATTAACACATCCAATGTTTCTAATGGTCACCTGACTTATTTAGTTGGTCAAAAATAAACTTGTGATGACTGTGGAACATATAAAAGCCAGGTCTGCAAAACGACCAACATCCAATGTTATAACATTTATCAGAACTGCAGGGACTCCCAGCAACAATACAGAAGACCGAGGACTGGACTTTTATTTATACATGGGAACCTCTGAAAACAACAGTTGAATCTAAAGTTACTCCATAAATGCTGAATTACACAGCATTAACAGAGGTACTTGTACTGTAGCACCATCTTTATACAGCAGAACAAGACAATACCATCACTAGTTCCTATGAGCTGTACAAGAAAATATTAGGTTACTAACTTTAGTGGTGGTGGATCCCCCTTCTCACTCCCTTTGATCGGTCTGGGTCCGAGTGTTCAGGCCACGGCCCATCAAAAGAACAAGCAGAAGTCAGTGGGCTGCGCATCCACTGACCACTCCTTTATCAACCTGGTTGGCCCCATAGACTTACTTAATGCCACCATCCATAACACAGAGCAGACTTCTCTCGGCTTTTTCACTTGATCGGTCGGGGTCTCTGTCGGACAGAGAAGGTTCTATTCTGAACACTCAAACCCTGATCCATCAAAACTTTTGATAAGTCTCTCTGTAATGTCAAAAGTTTTTTTTTTCTTCCCAGAACTGATCAACTGCATCTTTTACCATCTTTTATAGCTCTGAGCATCTGTATAAAATTACTTTAGGAATGTATAATACAGTAAGGGGGGAAAAAAATTACAGCAGCTAAAGAGGAAAGGTAGAAAACATACTACTTCAAATAGGCTCTGCCGTTTCAGCAAACACTGAATAAACCAATAGGCACAAGCAAATATAAAAAAAACAACAACTTTGTAATATCTCTTATTAGGCAAAGATGATTTCTTCTCCTATTATCCCGCATATTCCCTCTCCTCGTTACTGCTAGCCTCATCATTCACTCAAAATCAGCTTAAAGCGACTCTGTACCCACAATCTGTATTCCCCTAACCTCTTATACCTTCAGATAGCTGCTTTTAATCCAAGATGTGTCCCGGGGTCCGTTTGGCAGGTGATGCAGTGATTGTCCTAAAAAACTACTTTTAAACCTGCAGCCCTGTGCCAAAAGGCCGTGGCCTAGATTGTGTATGCATTAGGCTAGCACAACCTCTTTCCCTCCTCCCAACCCTCCTTATCATTAGGAATGCTCCAGGCAGATTGTCTCCTATTCCTCACATGTGAGAACACGGCACATGGGCTGGTTTGTAAAAGGCACCTGTGCAGTGTTCCTTGCAGAGGAATAGGAAAAACCCTGCCAGTGGCATTTCTAATGATGAAGAGGGTGGGGAGGAGGGACGGAGAGGTGGTGCAAAGTTAGGACACAGACACTCTAGGCCACGGCCGTTTGGCACAGGGCTGCAAGTTTAAAAGTTGTTTTTTAGGACTGGACTAAAAGCAGCTATCCGAAGGTACAAGCAGTTTGGGGGGGGACAGATTGTTGGTACAGAGTCGCTTTAAGACCCTATTATGCCGATAACCAACCGTTGAGGCTGCTAATCCTTCAGCGTAATAGTGCATGTTGAAAAGCGACCAGTCGACATGCACGATTATGTCAGCGGCACTCTGCTACAAATCGCCCAAAGTAACCGGAGCGGCAGCGGCAGCCACTAAATTCAATGGTCAGCTTGAATGATCTAAGGATTGTTTGGGTAGCCCCCTACTGCTCCTCCCGCTTGCTGTCTGTGTGTGTAACATCACACAGGTCAGTGTTTGCTTCCCCAGGAAAATTGTGCCGTGTAATACAGCCTTTAGCAATGACTTCTGTTAATTGGTTATGACTTGTAATATGTTCCCTGGGGGAGGAGAGAGATATGAGAGAGAGAGATCAAGAGAGACAAGAAAATGAGAGTGAGAAGAGGTTTACAGAGCAGAAATCTACTGAAAATGCCATACTCCCCATATACACATACAGGACAGCTCATTCTTATAAGTAACCTTACACAACAGGTAAACATAAAGCCTGGTGCACTGACCTGAATGGGTGGGATGTCAGGCAGAGATGGAAGGTTCTCTGGATTTGTTACAGATGGAATTAATTCTATTGACGTAACAGATGGACTGGTTGGGCCTCGGTTTGCATTTGCCATGGTTGCTGTAGTAGGGCTAGTAGGATTGATTGCATTATTATGAATTGAAACTACTGGAAATGGGCCAGCGTGCCCAGGATTAGAGTGCTGCTGGAAGGAAAGAAACATACATACAATTATCAAAGGAGGTTTCTTCATGTTTAAATAAACAAGGCAGAAGGTAAGACATCTTAATAAATACACTATACTTTATATATATATATATATATATATATATATATATATATATATATATATATACACACTCACCGGCCACTTTATTAGGTACACCTGTCAAACTGCACGTTACCACTTAATTTCTAATCAGCCAATCACATGGTGCATTTAGGCATGTAGACATGGTCAAGACAATCTCCTGCAGTTCAAACCGAGCATCAGTATGGGGAAGAAAGGTGATTTGAGTGCCTTTGAACGTGGCATGGTTGTTGGTGCCAGAAGGGCTGGTCTGAGTATTTCAGAAACTGCTGATCTACTGGGATTTTCACGCACAACCATCTCTAGGGTTTACAGAGAATGGTCCGAAAAAGAAAAAACATCCAGTGAGCGGCAGTTCTGTGGGCGGAAATGCCTTGTTGATGCCAGAGGTCAGAGGAGAATGGGCAGACTGGTTCGAGCTGATAGAAAGGCAACAGTGACTCAAATAGCCAACCGTTACAACCAAGGTAGGCAGAAGAGCATCTCTGAACGCACAGTATGTTGAACTTTGAGGCAGATGGGCTACAGCAGCAGAAGACCACCCGTTACTAGCATGGTGTACCTAATAAAGTGGCCGGTGAGTGTATATGCAAATTATCAGCCATATAATACCTGGCTGATTTATTAACATTAACAGAAGACTGCAGTCTAAAGTGTCAGGACAGATCCTGAAACCATCACCAGTTTAGTGGAGGTAAAGCGGAAGCAGGATTCTACACAATTTCCTGGACCCTGCAGACCATTTTGTTGTTTGCTAAAAGCAGTGACAGCAAGAAATGTGGGAAATAGCAATCTGCTCCATACTGTGTATTCCCTACTTGGCAATAGATCACAGATCAATTGGCAGCTTTCACCCATGGACTAAGGCTTTCTCCACTATGGCTGCACTTTCCACAGTGATATACTATAATGTATATGTATAATGTACATGGAAATATTTCACCATAATTTTAATATTGACACTGATTTCTATGTTTGTAGCTCAGATTTATGGATGAGCCATCGTTTACGTTCCAGACAGCTGGGAATGCTAGTCGTTCCTCAATATATATCCAATCTATGGAAGCTTACCTGTCTTTGGAGATGAGGTTGCATCATTGAGTACTGAGGCCCATTGTGACGAGGTACGCCTTGCATCCGACCGGCATTCTGTGCAGCGTTTTGTGCCATTCTCATCTGATGCGCTTGGAAAGGTACGCAGTTCATATTATTTCTCTGCATGGATTGCATGCTGATTAACCTTGGAGGCTGGAAAAGTTTCAGGTTTCATTAGCATTTTAGTCAAAATTTTAAAACGTCAAAGTTATATACAGTAGATTAAAATAAAAATGTGGAGGCTGTAATAATTATATTCCCTTACAATAAATTACATTAAATGAGTTGTGCCACAAAGCAACGTTCGTAAAATCAGATGTGAACCATTCTGTTTGTACTAAACTTAAATAACTACGGAGGAGATTTATCAAACTGGTGTAAAGTAGAATTGTCTTAGTTGCCCCTAGCAACCAACCAGATTCCACCTTTCATTCCAGATGATTTTTTGGAAAATAAAATGTTAAATCTGATTTATTTCTAGGGGCAACTAAAACAATTCTACTTTACGTTTGATAAATCTCCCCCTATATGCTTTTTCTCCCTACGGATCTAATCCTCTCCTAGTTCTTCCTCCAAGCAGCAGGCAACTCATTTTCTCACTATCCCCCTTGCTTGCAAGCACAGCAGAGATGAACTGCCTGTATTTCCTGGAGATTGCAAGTAAGCCTCCCTGGCCCACCTTAGTGGGTCATAACCAAGGGTAACAAATTATCAATGCAAAGCAAGCACAGGAGGGGGATTAATAAGTTTATATCTAATAGAAATATATCTGTAAAACAGACTCTCTTTAGAAAGGCTTGTACACTTGAAATGTGTTTCTTTTTACATAATTTATTAGTTTAGACAGTTTCATTAACAAAAACCCTTCAAATATACTATATTTATATAAAAAAAAAATACCACCAAAACTATAGATACATATAGTTCTTTTAATAGTTCACATAGGTATTTAGTTATTAGCTATTTATATACTTATAGCATTCTTAGGCTATTAACAGCATCTGTCAACTCCTAAACTATTCTTTTCTGGTTTGACCATAGTACTAATGTAACATAGCCAATAAGATAATTTAAAGTTAAAGGGGTTGTCCAGCAAACAAAAAAAAATATTTTTTTCAAAATCAACTGGCCTCAGAAAGTTTTATAGATTAGTAATTTACTTATATTTAAAAATCTTATGTCTTCTCATACTTATAAGCTGCAGGAATTGGTGTTTTATTTACATTCTGACACAGTGCTCTCTGCTGCCACCTCTGTCCGAGACCGGGACTGTCCTGAGCAGTAGCAAATTCCCATTGAAAACCTCTCCTGCTCAGGACAGTTCCTGTCTCGGACAGAGGTGGCAGCAGAGAGCACTGTGTCAGACTGAAAAGAAAACAAAATTTCCTGCACGACATACAGCAGCTAATAAGTATGGGAAGACTTGATTTTTAAATAGAAGTAAAATTACAAATCAATATAACTTTCTGACATCAGTTTATTTAAGAGAAAAAAAATTTCAGTGAAATGCAATTCCACAAACAACCTGAGGACACGAGTGGTGCTGTTTTTGCATGAAAGTAGCTGTGCTTTTTCTAATCCTGGATAACTCTTAAGTCCCATTAAATGAACACAGCCATTATGGGTTTCAAGGGCAAGATCATAGGTTAGCTGAAATCATTTCCAATACGGCTGTGTGTTAATGCTTCCAGAAAGGGACATCCTTTAGCTATGTATACATTTGCAGTGACTTCCAGGAGTGCCTAAACAGTTATTATACCTTAGAAAACTAGAATAGCTGTGTTTTCCGCAGCTCAGGTAAACACTATTTGTTTCTACCGGATTAACCCGCAGCATAATCCTTTATGCATGATTTATAGCATATTAGAACATTCTAAAAGAACACTTTTTGTGGGTTTTTTTGTGCTGGAACTAACTTTAGGTATTGGAATACTATCACCAAGCAAATGTACTTTCTTTAACACTGATATCTGATGACATTGTAGTTTTGGGGGGGAAAAAATATAATTAAAAAAAAAAAAAAAAAACACAAGCATTCCTCTCCATTATCCTATTGTACTTGCCTGTTGATGCATTACTTGTGGGCCAGATGGCCTCTGATGTGGGCCAGGTGGCTGAACCATGCGCATTTGCTGAAGCTGCTGATGTTTTTGAGCATACACCTGCTGCTGCATATGCTGTAGTCGGAGTTGTGCTAGGTTAATTTGTGCAGGGGGTTTATTTACATGATTTGTTCCTTGGGGACCTTGCCCCACAACCACATTAGGAGCATACCCAGGAGTCTGCTTATTTTCAACAATAAGATTACCTGGGGAAAAGAAAATGACAACTCAGCAGAGGGCAGCAGGTATCTTGAGACATTTCGAACCAATGACAGTTAAAGGGAATCTGTCACTAGGTTTAGGTGCCTTAAATGAGGGCAGCATAAACAGAGTGAGACAGAAATGCTGAACACATTGGCGTATTAGTGACAGAATTGCTGAACACATCGGCGTATTACTTACATCAATTTATTCAAAAGTTCTTCTGATATTCAGGAGAATGGGCTTTGTGCTGCGCAACTCCCTCTTGCTGCCTATATACATGGGCCGGAGTATGGGCCCGTTTACACACAGTAACATCGGCTGAGCTCTCCGGCGCAGAATCCCACCCGCCGTCTGTTTCAATGCAACGGCTCGCACGCCTCCGCTACTTTCCATTCAATCAATTAACAGAGCCACGCAAGCCGCCCCACTGAAACAGTCGGGATTCCCAGCAGAGCTCTCCGCCAATTTTACTCTGTTTTAACAGGTCCTACGAATAGACAACTGTCAAACAGTGGCCAGAGGAAGCTGGTGCTCATGAATATGGAGGAATATTGAGCACAGGCACGTAATAAGAGGACTAGTGAGCAAAGATCAGAGCCCTGGTTACTCAGAAGGAGATCGCCAAATCAGCGGCATAGAACAATGTCAGTGGTCACAGGTTTATCCTACCCTTGGATACTGACAGTCTCTTTAAAGCGAATCTGCCCACCCCAAACCACTTGTACCTTCGGATAGCTGATTTTAATCCAAGATCTGTCCTGGGGTCCGTTCGCCAGGTGATGCAGTTATTGCCCTAAAAAACAACTTTTAAAGCTGGCAGCCCTGTGCCCTACGGGAGTGGCCTAGATTGTGTATGCATTAGGCTGGCACCTCCTCTCTGTCCCTCCTCCCCACGCTCATCATCTTTAGGAATGCTCCAGGCAGATCTTCTACTTTTCCCCACCTGTGTGAGCCCGGCACATGGGCTGGATTGTTAAGCCACCTGTGCAGTGTTCACTGCAGAGGAATAAGAAATATCCTGCCAGTGGCACTCCTAATGATGAAGAGGGTGGGGAGGAGGGACGGAGCAAAGTTTGGGCACAGACACTCTAGGCGACGCCAGTTTGGCAAAAGGCTGCAAGTTTAAAAGTTGTTTTTTTAGGACAATAACCGCATTACCTGGAGAACGGACCCCAGGACAGAACTTGGATTAAAAGCAGCTATCCGAAGGTACAAGTGGTTTGGGGGGGGGGGGGGACAGATTGTGGGTACAGAGTCACTTTAAATGTTGAACTAACAGTCCAGTAAAGAAATGCATCCCATTGTAACATTTCATCAGAGTATACAGACTGCTAGGCTATAGCTCAATATAAGGCCAAACACTAGCTACTCAGTACAGTGTACTAGTAAGCCAGCCTTCTGCCGCAGCACTGTTGAATACCGTCATGGTATGCCACTTCTTAGGATCATTGTGACAACTTCAATCATTTTTAATCAACTGCCAGGTTTAGTTTAGAACAATGCAGATATATTTGGTGTTCTGGAAACAAGCTTGTTAGCAATGGGTTGTCACTTCCATCATATTTAATCAAACACATTTACTTCACAGGTTGTCAGGAGACAAAAAAAAAAAAAAAAAAAAACACATTTGTGGCAGCTGTCAAATATAGATATCTAATGCAATTGGAAAAGAAAACTTCTAGCTACGTTTATTGCCATGTACAATATGAAGATTTATGAAAATTAAAACATTTTTTAAAAATCATTTAACATTTAAATTTTCAGACAGTCCTTGTCAGCTGAAATTCAAGACTAGGCTTACAAAAGTGAATATGAACTTTGAAACTTCTCATTGAATTATTTAAAAAATTGGCTTGTTTGGATGTTGAATATAGCCAAATGATGAGAGGGGGAAGGGGGGGGGGGGGGGGGGGGGGGGGTGAATAACGTGAAACTGGCAGCCAAAGGGTCTCGGCCCCAATGTCAAATTAAGCAGCAACAAGACAGCAATTTTTGGCAACTGCAATTTTTTTTTCATTACATGGGGGACATTTACCAAGCTGTCTCAATAGGAAACGATAGGAAAATTATCATTGCTGCCCATAGCAACCAATCAGCGCTCCACTATGTTGCTCTAATTTCTAATCTGTGATTGGTTGCTATGGCCATAGAGGTTCTTAGTTTAAGGGCTTTTTCCCTTATTCCATAAACAGGGGCAGTGTGCTACAGAATGGAGGAAGGAGTACCCGGCCTCATCAGAGCTCAGAATCAGATAAAATTTTCACGTTACTGTACTGACACAGTACAGTATCAGTACAGTAGCGCTAAGATTTAAACTGATTCTGGAGCTCCCAGCATTTTAGGGTACAGATGGGTTATCAGGCCATGCTAAATCTGTTACTAACAACTCAAAATTATAAGCTTACCTAAATTAACTACATTCTTTGCCCAGAATGTTGGGTCACAATGGAACCTTACTGCTCCATTCGCTACCGGTACTGGGTCACATCGAGCCTTTAAAATGTGACGTAACTGAAAAGTGATCTGAAAGAAAAAAACAAAAGCCAAGCTTGTCACAAAAACCAAATCTTGCAAACATTTTATTTATGTCTGACACATTTATTCACCATGGGTGCCATGCTTACCAACTTCAATTATGAATATACTCTCTAAGGCCTCATCAACTTGTCAGTGAATCAGGATCCTGATTCACTGAGACAAAAAGGACCCAATAATTTCAATGTGGTCATCCACACAACCATTTTGAAAACAGTTTTTGACCACTAATCTTTATTTTTTTCTTTTTTAATTATGGAAAGGAGCGTATCAGCACAGGTCCAATTTTTTTTTCTTTTCCAGTATGGAAGCTCCAATATAATGGGGCAATTTTTAACAGATGATACACTGATGCACCATCCGTTTTTCACTGAAGCTTAGCCAGCAAGCCCTAAGCAGGTTCCACCACGTGGCCATTTATTAACCTCTTATCAGTATTATCGGTTCCTCAAAAACTGATGCAGATGCCACACTTGATGGTTTCTCCAGCACATCACTAATCCGGCTGAAAAACGCATGTGTGGATAAGGCCTAAGTGACTGTGCACATAAGCAAAAACCTTGTCTGTGAGCAGAAATCAGTAGCAATCCCACATTTGTTTGTCAGTACTATGAAAGTGCATTGTAAGTACTTACCAGCCGTTTGCTGTACAATAATGCTGTGCTACTGCCACTTGCAATTGCCCAGTTTGTGAAATTCATGACATGTTTCACCTGCCTAGAGAGGCCAGTTATATCATTTTGTTGCTGTACCAGTTTCATCTGTCGTTCTTTTGTGACACTCTAAAGAGAAAAAAAGATTTTATACAAGTTAGATCTAAAAAAAACTTCTATACACACACAAGCACATACATATATATATAGTAGAGTCACAGTATTATGAACTAGTTCCTAGCCCCATGTGCCAGTGATGTGAGAGGTGAACGTTGGACGTAAAGGTGCACAAGGTGGGTCAACACGCTACAGAGAGGCGGTTTACCACCAAAATAACCCAAGGGGGCTACAAGATGTATGTCAAAGAGTTCAGTGAACCCTACTGTGTATGTGGGGTTTTACAGGGAAAGAATGGTCAGGGAACCTATGCTAATAAAGTTGCACTAGCAGAAAAGGCTTTAATTTTTATGGTATTACCGGAATTGGCAAAGAGTTGTCTTCACAGAGTAGTCACGTTTTCTGTTTTATTGAACAGATGCATGTTGGCCTGTCAGACTAGAAACATCCGAGAAGAAACACCCTGCAATCAATGCTGGAAGAACACAAGCTGTGGTGGCAGTGTTATTGTGGCCTTCTCTGCGCTTAGTTATCCCATAGGGAAGGCAGCCTCAACTCATACGGGTATAAATCCATCCCTGCAAATCATGTACACACATACATGCCAATTGACTTTCCTGAGGCAGATTGGATCTTTCAGCAAGACAAGGCGAAACGTCACATGCTAGCAATGTTTAGCATCGGGCGGATAAGCATGAACAAGTCTTTCAAGTATAACTGGTCCCCTAATTCCCAGGATTTAGGCCTCATCGTTACGCTCTGTAATCCACACAGATTGCAGAGTATGAAGTTGCGCAGTGGACTCGCAGCCCTCCTGACGTCATGTATCAATGACAGGGCTCCAGATGGCGACCAAAATGGTCGCCAATGCGACTGATGTTTTGCAAATGGCGCCCAGATTTATTAATCTGGGCGCCATTTGCGACTGGCCCCGGCGGCGGCGCGCTGTCTCTTTAAGTATCCCCGGCTGATGCGCGGCTGCCGGGGGTGTCCCATTCTATCTCCGGCAGCGCGGCGCATCAGTGAGCTGCCTGGGGCCCTGACTTCCGGCACAGGAAGCGCGCGTCAGAGACGCTTCCTGTGTCAGAAGTCACAGCCCCGGCGTACAGGGAGCTCACTGATGCGCCGCGCTGCCGGGGATAGGACGGGACACCCCCGGCAGCCGCGCATCAGCCGGGGACAGCGTCCGAAGAAGAAGAGGATCGCCGGGGGAGCGGGTTGTCAGGTGAGTTTGTGTGTTTGTTTTTTTTAAATACTGCTTAGCATAGAGGAAAGGGGGGGGGGGCATCTATAATGGGGGGAGAAGAGAGTGCCATCTATAATGGGGGGAAGAGAAGGGGGGGCATCTATAATGGGGGGAGAAGAGAGTGCCATCTATAATGGGGGGAAGAGAAGGGGGGGCATCTATAATGGGGGGAGAAGAGAGTGCCATCTATAATGGGGGGAAGAGAAGGGGGGGCATCTATAATGGGGGGAGAAGAGGGGCCATCTTCAAGGGGGGGAGAGGGGGCTAGCTATAAGGGGAGGGGGTATTTATAAGGGGGGGAGAAGAGGGGGCATCTATAATGGGGAGGAGGAGGGGGCATCTATAATGGGGGGAGGAGGGGGCATCTATAATGGGGGTAGAGGGGGTCATCTATAAGGGGAGGGGGTATCTATAAGGGGGGGAGAAGAGGGGGCATCTATAATGGGGGGGAGAGGGGGCATCTATAATGGGGGGGAGGAGGGGGCATCTATAATGGGGGGGAGGAGGGGGCATCTATAATGGGGGGGAGGAGGGGGCATCTATAATGGGGGTAGAGGGGGTCATCTATAAAAGGAGGGGGTCATCTATAAGTGTAGGGCAAACTGGCTGCAGACACTGGGAGATAGATATATGCACAATTATTATTATCAGGGCCCCTCAGGTGTCTGTATTGTAGGGGGTCACTTGCATTAGTCACTAGGTGAGATATATCTATCTATCTATCTATCTATCTATCTATATATATATATATATATATATATATATATATTATAAGTCTAGCTCAGTATGTATAGACTGTTGCAAGCTTTTAAAGGGAACCTGTCACCCCCGGTGACGGGGTGACAGGCTCCCAACCCCCCGTTAGAACCCCCTATACTCACCTCATCGCGCCGGGTCCCACTCCTGGAGGTGGTCAGGTCACGGAGATCTCAGCCGCTGCAGCCCGGCGCGCACACTGAGAGATGAGTCCAACACTCATAGAGAATGACGGAGCACTGGACTCTCCCGTCATTCTCTATGAGCGTTGGACTCATCTCTCAGCGCACGCCGGGCTGCAGCGGCTGAGATCTCCGTGACCCGACCATCTTCAGAAGCGGGACCCGGCGCGATGAGGTGAGTATAGGGGGCTCTAACGGGGGGTTGGGAGCCTGTCACCCCGTCACCGGGTGTGACAGGTTCCCTTTAAGTTCAAGTTCAGAAGAGTAAGCCTCATTAATAGGCTAGCCAAGTGAAGCTGAAGTACTGAGTCAGACTGTATATGGTTGTCAAGTTGCAAGTTTCCATGTTGAACGTTTTCAAACTAAGAAAAGAAAGAATCTAAAGGAGGAGGAGGCTGCCGTGGCCTCTGCACACAGTAAGTCCCATGTAACATAACATTAATTTTACATGGTTTAAAATGTTGGCGACCAAATATTCTATTTGGCGCCTAAATTTTTCAGGTTAGGAGCCAATGGCTCCCAGGTAAATTTTTTAGTCTGGAGCCCTGAATGAGATGCCAGAAACTCTTCGATCCAGCGGTATCGGCTGGTGCTGAAGCACTGGAGGTCGTCCGGCCCGCCCCCAGCGGGAGGGAATTCCCTCCCCTGTATGACGCGGCTCCATTCATTCAGTCATACAGGGGAGGGAATTCCCTCCCACTAGGGGCGGGCGGGCCGGCCGGTACCGCTGGATTAAACGGCGCTGTGCACGGGAAAAACGGACCGCGGCACCGGCTTCCCCGTGCCGGCGCCGATCGATTCGTAGGTTCAGGTTAAAGAGGATGTACCGGGTGGTACATACTCTTTAAAGTAACCCTGCATAAAATGCATGTAGTAGACAAAACAAATACACATAAGATTAATTAGATATATGATGCTGTAAATTTCACAATATGAAGTCAAAAAGCCCTTATTACATAAAAATCGGTAGAACCTGCTGACCTTCTAATGCATATGGGGGGAGGGGGTCTCTTTTGCTGAGTGCATTTAGCTGAGAATGCATGCTGGGTTGGCATGAATAGCTGGTTAGCCATCAGCTACTAAAGGTATATCACAACCTTCATTTAACCAGGAGCAGAAGACCAATTATGTGAGCCACATTCTGTTTTGGCTCATCTTCCTGGACTCTCTCTAACCATACACAGGTTTTATACCATTTTTATAAGCCCATCCTGGAACTCTGAATGTGTGTTAAATCTGCAACTGGCAGGCTAGATTAAAGAAATGTGACATTTTATTTTGTGAGGTATATAAAATGGATAAAAGTAAAAAAATAAATAAAAAAAATGATGTCTCCTACCTCCAGCTGCTGTAGAAGAGATTTGCCCTTCTTATTAATTTCATTTATTAAGGTGAAGATAGCAACTTTAATTTCCTGTTCCACTCTTTTATTAGTATCATTCACTTCTTTTATCCTACAGAACACAAGAAACAAAGGAGGGTAAATATAAACCATTACTAATTTTAATCCCCAACTTAAACAGGATGTCTGACATGGTGAGAAGTGAGGGAACCAGTAGGCTCACCCCACTGCTGCTGCCTCCTCTTTTCCAACTATGCCTTTCTCCTAGCAGGGGGGTAACCCCACAGCCCGAGACTCTGACCAGTTGTTGTCACTGACTGGTTACCTCACTGCTCTCAGGAGTCTACACCGAACAGCAGAGTGAGGAAACAGCCTGTGCTGCCGACTGGTCAGAGCACCCCCCCCCCCCTGTGGTTTGGGGGCAGTGAATTGCTGGCATGTGTGATTAGCCAGCAATTCATTTCCATATGGGGTGCTAGGAATGTAAGAAAAGCATTGCCGGGGACCAGGAGGCAGCAGTAGTTAGATGAGCCTCCTGGTTTTATTACTTTACCCTAGTGACAAGTCCTCTTTGAAGGGTTTGTGTACTCAGCCATTCACACACTCGTACTGGCATGTTTTTTCAGGCACGGCCACCTATATTACATGGCTATGTAAGTAGTGATGAAAAACTGAAGCACTGCTGTAGCACCATGTCCCCTTGTGTTTTCTCACCGCACAGTGAATGGGGCCAGCTGCTGTACCCTGGACAGATGGGTGGCTGGAAGTACTGCTGTACAGGTAAAAGGAAACACAGCATTGTTATACTCCCAGGGGTTCAACCCCATCAATCATGTGTTGGTGGCATCACTTTATATAATAGGAAACAGGTTAAATTGACTAACCTTTGTAGTCAATTTAACCTAAGAATGTAGTGTTAGATCAGTGAGTGAGTTACAACTGTCAGGAAACAAAAAGGAATAGAAAGATAACTAAAATTTCAACTTATTTTTAAGTGTTCCTGTCCTTACAACTTTAAAAACCTAAATCAACAGGGGATGTGATATAAAGCATGTTTGCAATTTACTTTATTTTCCTTTAGTTATCATGCTGTAGAACAAAGCTGTACTTGTATCCAAGTCTCCTGAAGGCAGCTATTTAGTCTTGTGCTGGTTGAAGGAAATTAATAAATAAATGCAGGACGACCTGTGTTCCTGCGTTTAGTCTCTTTTTTCCAATCAGAACAAGACTAAAAAGCTGCCTTCAGGGGACTGGACCTGGATACAAGTATAGCTTTGTTTTACAAACATGTTTTGCAAACATAATTTACATTGACTGTTGATTTATATATTTTGAAGGTTGAAATATGAATGGTATATATAGTATATATTTTATATATATAAAAATCTCATTAAAGCTCAAGAAGACCAAATATAAACTATTGATAACATTTCTCATCCACTTATTTAAAAACAGTTAAAGCTACCTGTTCTGGACCTGAGTAGCAGCAAAATGAACATAGTTCTTTTTCTCCAGGAGCTTAGCCAAGAGGTTCTCAATAGCACCCTTCTGGTTCTGGAAGGCCTCCTCCAAAAATTGGTATCTGATAAAACAAATTAACCGTAATGTCAGAAAAAAGCATCAAGACACAGTATTATCTTGAAAAACCTCTCTCAATATAGCTTATGTTCTCCTATATATTATATATGGATGGCTGATAAAGAACTCAATCATCACAAATATGAAGAAAAGACCACTTGTTTTTTCCCCCAAACTTAGATTTTCCTTACGTTTAAAGGGCCTATCTGGATTTCTTATCAGGAAATACAGATAGATTTCTTGACCCATAGGGTTCGATTTGGCATGGACACCTTTCAAGAATTTGTGTCAGTTCTGGAAAAATAGGTCAGGAAATTAAAGAACATGTCCCACTGCTAAAAAAAATTTTTCCTGATCAGGAAATCCTGAAGGCCCTTCTGGTGGTTTTCAGAATATAAACACTCCTTTCCTGACGCGTCCTGATGAGGATTTCCTGACAGTAAAAACTGACATGTTGTAACTGTGGCGCAAGGCCCCCTTCACACATCTGGCATGGGCTAGGGGTAATTATCCCTAGGGGAACCACCTATAGCTCTCCAATCAATAACATACAATAAAATAAAAAAGACCAATTATAGATTATGATATCTACTGTATATTTGCATATCAGGCTACCTACTTCTTTACTGTCCACAGAAGCAAAGTTTACAAACCAGTTATTGTTATTATTATTATTATTATTATTGTTTTTATTGTTATTATTATTGTTATTATTATTATTATTGTTTTTATTGTTATATTATTATTATTATTATGTTCAAATTATTCCAAACTCATGCTAAAATGTTACAGACACCTTTGCATCACACTTTATTTCCTGAATGCCAAATCAAGCAACTTTCTAAATAATCTTCAAACATCCCTTACTATTTGGTTGCTGCTCAGAGATCAGAAAACTCCATCAGATGGGCTATCTGCTCTCTGTATTATAAGGAGAAGGGGGGGGGGGGTTAGATAACAACCCAAAGTGTAGAGAGGGGAGAATACAAAGAGGGCAGCTCACACAGGCTGTAGATATGGAGAAAAGCACACAAATGGCAGTCTGCAAGGAAGAATCACATGGGCTATGTAGAAGTAGTAAGAAAACGCAAAACAAACGGAGGACACTCTCACAAGAGAGGAACCTGAACCTAGAAGCCAGCTGAATACGGAGGGTCCAAAAATAAAATGCATTAGCAAAATTGCTTTCTTTTGAAATTTGTCCCTCTTCTCTTGCTGTCATGCTGATGGGTTGCTTTGGAATCCTAACCACCATTGTCCACTATAAGAGAGGTAGCAGGAAAGGGACAGGACTGGTGGCTGGGAAATGTTTTTACTTATCTTGGGTCTCCCCCTGACATCCAACAGGGCTTGGATTTTCCCTGGGGACATGTGTAATGCCAGAGAGAGACACGACAGAGCCAAGCACATTCAGCTCGACACTGCTGTGTTCCGTCTTTGCTCCCACCCATCAAATCTGGAAGAAAGAGCGGGACACAGCAGGGCTGAGCAGAAGGTGGGGAGATGAAACAACCCCTTTCGTTTAGGGGCCACTGCTAGAACCCCCACAACCACCAGTATGGGGGCCACAGCTATCACAGCTACAATGAGGAGAGGAGAATGGCTGCAGTGGCAGCAAGGCACTGTGAAAAGACTGAATATAAATAACATTTTCTTTCCTATCTAGCTGCCATTGCTACTGCAGTTCCGTCACTAAGTATTACAAAGGATGAGAATCTTTATCATGTTTTTCTTTTATTTTAACATTAATCAAAGGCAACTGTGAATGATGAGACGCAGCATACAGTCGGCCCTGCTAAACCCAGCCCTCTATACAATACAGCAATTGTGCTGCCACTGCTGACAGATTACTGCGGCTATAGGCAGCGCACAGGCCATACATCATGTGCCGCCAAGCCAAATGCTACTATTAGTCAAAACTACATCTGCATAACTAATCTCAATATATAAGCAGCATCTGAAAGGCCTGACCACAAATGATCTCTAGTAATGTGTGCACAAATCTCGGCCTGAAACACCAAATCGGATGAAGAAATCAAGAGGAGCCACCAGAGAAATAGAAAATCTCATTATGGGGTGACCAAAAGGCAATGTATTACTACAACTATGCACAAGCCTAAAGGACAAAAATGGCTGCACATCGCACCCATGGTTGACACGAAAGCTTGTTTAGCTACATTAAAAACCAACATCAGAAATTAGTATATAATTTGATCAAACCATATTGCCTCATGTACCACGTGCAGGTCTCCGATACATGAGTCCCTAACCAAACACTGTGCTGGTCAACGGACGCAAACTCCGCAAAGCGTGCGCAAGCAGGGAAGGAGGGCCATAGAATGGCCCTGCAACCGCAATGTCACAGGACCAAACCCCAAGGGGCCCCGCCCCCCAAACCTGCAGGCACCGCCAGTGGAAAGAGCGGCTACCAAGCAACACAAGTGTGAACAAGGTCTAACTATTCACCATTGCTCCTGCAGGTAGAAGGGGAGAAACAAAGGAGGTACTTACCATATGTACACAGGTACTTACTGCTAATTTGGATCA